>NC_049986.1:5583014-5626808 GCF_000003815.2 Branchiostoma floridae
CAGCGATCCGGAGTCTGGGTAGAGACTAACAGGATCAGTAATATGACAGGATTCGAACCAGCACTTCTGGGTTCGGGGCCACCAAACACCCTGCAGTTACCCACACCATCCTATATCTAGCCGCATGAATTATCGCCTCATAAACACTTCACAAGTGCTATAATTACACAGAACACACAGCTCAATCCCTCCTGTAAGTTGTAGTAGTGCTTCGCACAAACACAGCTCGGCAAGGGGTTGACAAATCCGCGCTACAGGTACCAGGACTTCGGCAAACCTTTGTCCGGAAATCGCCAACACAAACTCCACTCGTACCGTTATTTACATGGACTATCAATCAAAATAGGTACAGAAAACGAGGATATCTTATATATACACACACACGAGCACTCGTAGTATTTCGTGAGCTTTGTACGTAGTATATATGAACTATAATTCAACTTGAAGAGACGAATGGATATGTAAGATAGGAGTTTCTTTTGACTATCGGCTGCGCAAAATGTTTTACAGTACATGATTTTCAAGATGCGTCATAATGTTGGAGTAAAACCTGTTTGTAATTGTATGAATGTTATTTTTTATCTCGTGGAAGTTTTATGAATTTGGTGAAAAAAGAAAGACGCTTTACACGTTTTTTTAATCTGTCGTACTAGACATATGTATCGTAGAGTACTTCTGACGGAAGTAGAGTACTATGTCTAGTACGACAGTTTCGAGACACAAGGGTAAACCCTGCATAGGCTCGGTCAGATTGACGCGGTATCGGCCCATCTAGTGAAGTTGTGCGGGAGAAAAGCCCAGGCAGCCCGAGGCACGTCAGTCCGGGGCCACGCTGATTAACTCTGGCGTGAAACGCGCCAGAAATGTAGACAACCTTCCCGAACACAGCGCCGGGCTCAAAGCGGCCCTATTTTCCGGTAAGACACGACAAGGCTGACCGTGAACTCCCCAAAGGACCTACATGGGTACACTAAGACGTCAGATATGTCCAATATCAGGACACAAACAACACAAGAGTTGGCACGATACTTAGAGACGGATACACAAGATATAAGCAGCAGTACACGGTGTACTGAAGAAAAGAAAAACAGTGCGAGAGTAATTAAGATTAAATAAAAAAAATGTTGCAAAGAAAAGGGAAAAATAAATAAGCAACTCGATGAAGAAAAAGAAGCTTTGATCAAGAGACGTAATCTTAAACATGCACTATTTTGGGTGAAGAAAATGTGAAATATTTCTTGTCATTTGCAAGTTTTCGTGGCATAAAATCTAGTTGTGTTTTTGGTTCACGCACGTGAACTATACAAGAAGTGAGTCAGTGTTCCGTGTAGAAATTTATTTCCGGCGTGTCAATTTCGTGATTCAATTTTGCAGGTTTCAGTGGGAGTGTTTTTTCTTTATCCATGAAATCGTTTTTATCGTGTCAATGTCGCACCAAGTCGCGGGAAGTACGTGCTAAGCACGTGCGAAGCGTGGCGCGACAAACCGACAGTACGCCAATTTCCCAAACAAACACTGGTAAGTACCCGATAATTACCAACAATAGCAAAACCTTAGCACCTCCAAGTGCCCATCACAACAACGGTTTGTTGACAAACCATCGCGGTTCACTGCCAAATATAAACTCTAGGTCTTCCATTGAACGATTTATCTTGGTGAGAGTTCTTTTGCTATTTTTCTTTTCCAGAAAAAATATTGTCTCAGATACTATAGCTTGACGGGTAAGTGTTTCCATAAGTGTGTATACTTTCTCTGGCCTTATCTTCCGAACGACGTGTAACTGAAAACTTCCTGGTGGGTTTGTCAACACCAGATGCCGAGTTGGGAGGGACTGTTGAGGGGACACAGCGCTGGGAATCGAACCCAGAACCCCTACATCACATTTTCTACCTCTAGATTTGAAACCATGCAACCTAGTTTGGCTATAACAAATCGTATATCATGAAACATGTCTGTTCTTTTATCTCCACTATAACAGCAAAGCGAGGAGAAGTTGAATCTATCCAACTATATAGTTTCATATTGTATCTGTTAACTGAATCTCTTCAACAAGTCTTGTCGTGACCTGTACTTAGCCCGGTGTGGCAAAACTGTACAATATAGGTCTTCTTCTATAACAGTCTACAATGTGTCATATTCCTTTATAACATACGTAATTTTCCAGCAAATGAGTAACTAGTACACGTAGCTAGACAGTTTTCTTGTTATGAGGACAGCTTATCGCATTTTCTTATTCCCACCAGGTGACAAAATTCTTTAGTGTCGTCCATTTATCTCATAATAGCTCTAAACAGTAATTACAGGCAGGGGGCATGAGAGGCGACCAAGACAGACTACGTATTGTGTAGTACGGCAATAGGAAAGAGCCACAGGCACTAAAGACCTACAACAGACCATCCCATCCTTTTCAAAAACACACTGTTTTGTGAGGAGAGTTGTTGAAGGGGGGCAGGACACGTAAATAGCTTGCGGGCTGTAAGGTTTGTGTTGTTGAGAGGAAGCCCTAACAGTTTTCTTTGACAAGTTTGGACAATAAATAAAGCGGGACGCGCATCTCTTAAAGGTGGGCGAGACTACCTGAATAACTTCTTGAGAAATAAGATTCTTACAAGACGTTTTGTGTCTTTTTCTTGACAAGTGTGTTTTACCTACGGTATCATAAGATAGTATCAAAAGCTGGCAGAGGAGTGAAGCCGGCCGAGGACTAGTAGGAGTTTGTATGCCCCGATGCCCGTCTGACTCCCTATACTCCTTAGCCAGCTTTTATACTATCTTATGGCATCGCAATGCTTGGAATACGAGTTAACCTCACAGAACTACTGTTTATAGCGTTTGCGTGGGGTTTTCCTTCCCTGGAAGAGAGAGTAATTCAAACCACATTCGTACTCCGTTCCCACCGACGAGAGAAGACAGTTCAGCGATAAGAAAGTTTACCCAGATCAACGCAAGGATGCTTTCAACTGTTCTGCTTCGGTGCCTGACTTCTGAGACGACAAGAGGCGGCGACGAAAGTCCATATGTGTGTGGTTTAATCGTCTCCAAACGTTTTCTTTCACACAAGTAGTTTGGTGATAACTGGGAGGACCCTGGTTCGAATCCGGGGAAGGGAATCCTGGTTAGACCTGCATTGTTCTTTCGGAAAGGACGTAAAATGGGGGTCCCGTGTTCAAGGAGGTGCCACAAAGCACGTTACAACCTCATTACTTAGATGGAAACCTACTGGCTTTTTATAATGTATCAAGAGGTGAATATATGAGTAAATGTATGAAGGACAAGGGAATTCTCTTACCTTGCATGTAACCGTTGGGTTCGGGACTTTTACGTTTTCTGGGCCTGCCTTTATGGATGGCGCCGACGCCGTTGTAAAACTGCGCCCCCGTCGGTGAAGTCGGGGTCTGTGGCGGACTGCAGGCGGCTCCGAGAGGAAGATGCGAGGCCTCCCCGTGCACCAGCGTCTCGTAGTCGTACCGACAGTACACGGTGTCCCCCCGCATGCCGTACTGGTCCCCGGTGGTGAGCGGACGGTTACAGGTCTCGCACATAAAACAGTTCAGATGGAAGACCAGATCACGGGCGCGCATGACCATTTCACTGGCCGAGATTCCCAAGTGACACCGGGCACACCGCTTCACCGAGAAACGTCTGTCAGAAAATATCAAGAAAAAGACAACAACAAACATTTAAAGACCCATTAAGCAACATTTGGGCTCCAAAGTTGAAAAAAAGATTTTCGACAACAAATCCTTCATGTGTATACTATGTATAGCCAATATATTTTCATCATTATGTCGTATTTTTGGTGTTTGTGAACTATGCAAAAACAAGCTTCACAAGGTCTGCTACGTTTCTGAAACAACTCAAACTAGACCTTCCTGCTCTTAGTAGCATACTGTACGCTAGTTTTAAAGACCACCGGTTTTAACATGTTTGTATGGTGCAATGATGTTGTAACCCCCATCCCTAGATATCAGTATGCAATGTTATAGTGTCGATCTCAACTTGCTATGTAAAGAAACTGTTCGAAAATCTACTTCCGATATTGTCCTTATTATACATAATGGACCTTTAACAAAACTTTCACATCTATATGATATCTTCAGCTAACAACAGTGGGCGTGAGTGTTGTTAAGGAAAATAGTACATTTTGCATACAGAACACTTAACTGCACGTAAATTATGCACTTTGGATGCGACACTCCGCACAATACGGTAGTATAAAACATCGCTATTGGCGTGTGGAATACTGTAATTTACTGATAATTCACTTCAGGCAAAGAGTCGGTTGTGTGCAGCGGTTTACGTACCGTTTTAGCTTCACTTCGCTTGGCGTTTTGTTACACGAGCAAATTCCCTTGGGGGAACATAACACATTTGTCGTAGGTCGTCTGAGAAGGAAACTCGGAGAGCCCTTTTCTCGCTGAGGAATCAGACAAGGCTTAGCTTGCTAAAACTAAATGTTCCTACGTGTTTTTTTTTATCGAATACTATTCAGTTTGTATGAAAGACACCTAAACGTTTTTCTACTTTGTTTGACATCACACCTTCTAATACACCAAGTTACTACTTCCGATACCCCGGTGTCACAATAGAAATAGAAAGACGACAAAATGGTGGGACAATTGTGGTTGCAATTTTGACCTTTCTTTGTTTCAGATCTTCCAAACAATAAAAAATGTATCCTTTTGTGCACTTTGTTCATAGATCGCGTGAGAAACCTTACTAAGTTTTCACGTAGTTTGGAACGACATCACTAAGCACTCACCATGACATGTACTGTAAAATAAGATATGTACCTGTTTAGTTTTAAAAAGGCTATTCATATGCTGAATGTTTAAGCGTTGAGAGGAAGATATGGCTAAATTCATATTTCTTATTTTTCAATTTTGAGTCAAGAAAAAGGGATAGAGTTATGATTCTTATATTAGTTGGTAACTGGGAGGCCTCGGTTCAAATGTCGGGAAGGACATACCAGTTGGAGCTTCATTCGTGTTTCGGAAGGGACGCAAAATGAGGGTACTGTTTTCGAGGGGGAGTCCCGAGCACGTTACAACAGTTTGGCTACTCAGATGGCTTAGTGACTATACTACAAGGTCAATAGTAGTGTGGAGAGTGTGGAAGACAAACCTATAGTAGTCTTGTTTGCAGTATATGGATCCATCCTTGGCGAAACATGTCAACTCCGACTCCAGCCTGAGTTTACACTCACAGCACTTGAGACAGTGGAGGTGCCACTGTTTGTCCACGGCCAGCAGGTAGTACCTGTCGACTATCCTGCCGCCGCACCCCGCGCACACTCCGGGTTTCTCCTCGGGGTGAACCACCGGCATGGCCCGCCCGTGTTCCGCGCTCGGCCCGCTACTGCACCCCGTCGGCAGCGTGGTGATATCCTGCAAGAGGAATTCGTCAAGGGCAGTCGATGAGGAGACTCGAACCTCGCAAGGTTCCCCCGCACAGTTGCACCCAAGCATGAAAAAGCAGTGGTGTCCTACGACGTCGTCACGACAAAAAATAAGGTACTACAAGACGCTCGTACGAGCAGACTACAGTCGGGAGTACTAACTTGACAGGACGGCCTGGTCACACCGACTGTCATGCATACAGACCCGCACACTATTGTGACTCCCCTCTGAGTGCGCAGGTCACAACAGCTGGTTCTCGTAACACAACACTGCCTCACCCCTACAACTCCCCGCCTCTGACAGCCCACTTAGCGCGAGACTTCAACCACAACTCGCGCGAGAACTTTTCTTTTCTCACGAGCACGATCCTAACCAGTTTCCAGGTCACATCTTAAAACTACATACGTTTGAACTACGTAAACAAACCACCATAGAACAATTTTGAACGCCCCAAACAGTTCTGTAAGCTAGTAGTATACGACAATAGCCTTGGGCAGTTCTTTTTTGTGTCTCGCAGTTGGCCGTCCAGAAAGAAATCTTCCGGGCTATCTAGAATGTTGCTTACTCACCCCAAACAACCCTGCTAGCAAAAAAGGAAGTACTCGTATCTCAGTAAAGATCTAATCTTTACCGCAAAGTGTGGAAAATAAGGCAACCGTGCCTGTGTGTGTACCCCCGGCACTGTATTCAGAACAGGCTACCAGACACTCGTTTAGTTCGCCACTTGCCTGGTTTGTACAAGTTTCTCGTTAAACAGTAACTATTTTAGGGGTGATAGTTTGCGTGCAGAAGTTTTTAAGAGCAAAGGAAAAGTGTCTGTAGGTGGAAGGAAGCTCCCTGCTGCGGGTTGAGCCCCTCACACGCGAAACCTGGACGGGAAACCCGGACGGTTACAACCGAACCCCCCATGTCACAGTCTCACATGTACCGCCGTATCCTAATTTTACTATAAAGGTATGTCTACGCTATCGTGACACAACGTTTAAACACATATAAACGCTACCGTAACACAACGTTTAAACACGTATAAACGCTAACACAACGTTTAAACACATATAAACGCTATCATAACACAACGTTTAGATAAACGCCACCGCCACTGTTTAAACAAATCTAAACGCTACCGTAAGACTAACGTCACATTTCCAAACCGGGGCCCGGCCGGGCTGTTTGTGGAAACGTACACTAGAAATGTATACGTAAAATTTACACAAATAATGCCCACGACCACTAGTATTCTCTTTACGTCCGGTCCCGGTACGGAAATGTGACGTAGGCCTAACACAACATATCCAATGCACACCGTTTAAACATATCTAAACGCCATCATAACACAACGTTTAATTATAACTAGACGTTTCGGTATCACAACGTTTCAGCATACATAAACGCTATCGCAACACAACGTCTAACCATGATCCAAACAAACGTTGGTGGATGTGACGAACCCTGGAAAAGATTAGAGCTTGGGCCACCTAGCGACTTCCCTTGGTACTGTAGCGGAACTTCATGTTTTGATACTAGTATGTCCCAATTTTGAGGTGTTAGATAGCTCTTGTGCTCGGTAAGAAGTGACATGAGTCTGGGCCCCCTAGCGGCTAGTTTCAGAATAGCGGGGGTAGTTTTGTCAAAACTTTCTGAGGAGGATAACTCAAGATAGGAATAACGGATTTATATAATTTTTGGTACGTGATAGCTTACACAAAGATGTACAATATGAAATACAAAGTGTGCAAAGTAGGAGTACATTAACACAATAAAAATATTTTATCATAGCAGTTTTTTTTTCAATGTACCGCTTGTCCTTTACATGATATGTTATTGACATTTGGGTGGCAGGTAGCTTTTACCGTCAAGACAATTTTGGGCAGGTTTGAGCCCCCTGACATTCAATTTTGGTTGATATGCCCCCCTCCCCCTCATTAACATTCTTAGAGCCAGGTGTGTTTTAAACACGTATGCTTTTGGCTTGTAAGAGCACTATTTCAATTTCATGTGTAGTTCAATTATCTTCTTGGCTAACATTCTACATTTACAATATGCACTCTGTGAACTGCCTATACATCTGCCAAAAAAAAGTGACCAACTTTCTTACTTTTTATTTTGAAACCCCTTTAAGACTTTGCCATTTTGTTTTGCAGACTTAAATTTGCTTCCGGACTGAACAGAAGATACTCAAAAGGAATTGACAGAAGAAGAATGGCTACTAATATTAAACAGAGCGGTCAACGGTGCCATCTTTAAAACGGGCCTCCCCAAAAAGATACTTTTGTCAAGTGGCACGGTTAATTGAGGTGAAGTGGTGAGAAATTCTGCACGGCAGGTGTACAAACACCTTAGAGTCGACAAGAGAGGGAAAAATCGAAGTGGAACAGTTTCTAGGTGTTTGCTGTTACACTAAGGACAATTTCCTTCAACAATACTCTACATTTTCTAAATGCCTTGTCGTTTAAGGTGTTCTATTGCAGTACCTAACCGTTATGTCAAATGTCTTTGTACTAATCAAATTGTCTACAGAACATATACGAATATAAGGTACGTATCAGAAAGGGTTGTTTTTGTTTGTTAACAAATAGCTAGAGCAAACTCTGGTTGTAAAGTAAGGTTGAAATTTCGTTAGCTACATGTATATGTAGGTGAGTAAGTTACATCAAAGTATCACAATCAGTGATTACGACGATTGATGAAAGTCAAGAATGCCAACTTATCACCGGCTATACGTAGATGAGAAAAAATAATGCTATGTCTTTTCTTCTTTATGGAACAGTCACAGAGGTCGTACTATCACCGTACAATCGCGAACTGAACACACATGAATTTGGGATAATCGTGCGTGGGTCGTAGAGACTAGACCCAAGTTGTGTTGTTACGGAAAAGGTGCTTGGTTCTATCACAAGTTCACAACATAGTTGAAAATCCTACGATATTAGAAATCATACGACAAATATGACCGCAAAGTTACAACGTTACATCTTTTTTGTCTTTTTTTATCAATGCGTCCTTTGCTGGATTTCTGAGTCTTCAATCGTCACAAAGCTTTAAAAAAGGGAGCCATATTGTCTATTGTCTGCCCAGACAGAATTCTGACGCCACCACTAATACCTTTCTCACGGACACAGACGGCAGCTCTATCTGGGAAAGACTTGGAGGTTTTCTTCCTGTACCCGCTGTCACTCGACAAGCTACGGAATATCCCCGGGCTCGTACGGGAAGCCACCTTCTACAGACTAAACACTTACCCAAGCATGGAAAAACAAATAAACACAATAGTAAACTTCCGAGTAAGGAGGGCATAAACATACAACAGACAAGATAGTCAATTTTATCCAAATGTTTCTCATAACCTCTGCGAAAAAAGGAACTAAGAAACCCCTTATAAGGTTGTATTTGTAAAAAAAAATGGCAGTTTACTAACATGTGATTCGTCTTGATGTTTGATACAAAAGAACTTTACATCAATTAGGTCACTAGATTCTTACGCCACGTTCCTTTGTGTGGTAGTTTCGGGGGGTCGCTTATTGAAAAAAATGGGGCTCATTTGTTCATATCTGCACAAAAGTAGAGAGTCTGAAATTATATACAGACATTTCTTGCTTAATTCTCAACGTACATACAGTGACTTCGTTGACATGTAATTCCTCGCAAAATTCTTCAGATATATAATCTGTTTGTTCAAGAACGTATGAATTATAAATTGTATAAAGTTACCTGTGGCGAGTTAATACGTAATCAGAGACTAGCATCTTTAATGTTGTTTTTTGATAGTCCTCTCTTTTTCATTGGAGTTCATAAAAGACCGAAAACAGCGTGTTTTTTAAAACGTAAAGGAATTCATAAATACTCGCCTTAAATTTTGAAACAGAGAACACAAGCCGTAGGAAACTACGCGAGAGGATGTAACATTAGGTGACAACCGTGAAATTTCTAATCATAGTAAACAGATCTCTTGCACAGATAAAACACTTTCAATTCCCACGGACGAAGAAAGGACAACAAGAAGATAGGGAGATTTTCACCTGGCATAAAGGCACCCCGTGGATCGGAGTATCTCTCTCAGTGAGCTGGTCGTGTAGTCACCGCGGGGAGACCGTAGTGGTGGTCGGGGTGCCTACCGGGGGTTCCCGTGTACGGTAATTTCATACCACGGTGAACTGAACCAGCACGACAAGCCCGACTCACGGCAGGGGTAGCACAGGTAGTTATTACTCGGGCGTGAACACACCGGGCCCCGCCTGCTCCACTAGCGGGGGTGGTGAGATCAGGACCCCGTGTGTAATCAGATCGTGCTCGGGGAGCCCTCCACGGGGCAATTATAAGGTACCGTCTAATACAGAAGCTCGTTTGCTCCGCTCTCGGATTTAGCTACATCGGAAGATCGATCACTGTTGGGGAGGCAAACCAATCTGACAGGGGGTTGTTGATACCGGTTAGGGTCAACCCTTGTCAACACAATATCGATCGATGGCAGGCAAACTTCTTCTCGATCGACAAAAGTCAGAATCCCAACAACGACTGAGAGCAAAGGAACTCTATATACAGAAAATTAAGCAAATATCTTGATACTAAAATATGTGGAAGGTAGAACAATAGGTATGTAAACTGGCTCATGCCCTGTGGCAATACAATTGGACGACTGAATGTAATCCGAAATTTGTGTTCTTTGTTTGAGAGCATGTTAACAAATGTCATGAGTTGTTTTTGGTATGGTTCGTTTCACAAACTTGTAGTCAACCATAGACCAGCCCCCCTCCCCCTAACACTCGTTTTAAAGTGTCACCTATATGATGACGTGCATGTTACGACAGATAATGCGTGACTTGTTATCAACATGGCTATATGTCACCGTAAACAATGTGAAGGTCTGGCGGCGATGGGTGGGTGTCCGCCCGCCCGTACCTTCTGTGTCTCCCTGGTGCGAACACAGCACGTTCCACCTGCTCCAGTCCAAGCAGCCGTGACCAGATGGTCCCCTCGTAGTTTCCCTAACCCCACAGCACCTCAAATCGAAAAGAAAACGTACAAAAGGACGATTTTTGAACACACACGCTCGTTCGCTGTATTCCCTTTTGCCTTCGGGGGAACTCTGTGGTGAGAAAAAAATGCTCAGCTGTGTGGCAAAGAGTTCGCATTGCTAGAGGGCAAAGAAACTCACGTAGAAAACTCCCCAGACAATACAACCGTAAAATGACGATAAACAACAGTCCTTATCTCTAAAAGGTGGAAAACATTTTGTCCTAAGGTGTTGTCGTCAAGCGAAGGAGGAGATTTCGTTTTGAAAAGAAGTTATGACGTCTTGTTTTTGCTAGAGTCGTCAGCTCGGTATCTGTACTACAATCGGAAGAATTACCAAGATGATATATTTGTCTAGCTTGCATTTAATAGATAAAATCTTTCGAAATCTTACGCGGATGTTTCTAGTTGTTTGTATGATATTTCATGTGCACAGCGTCCGCGTATTAGCGTTATACAACATATAAAATTTCAAACATATTCTCAAATATTCGAGTTAAGATAAAGCCTCAAAACTAAAAAAGATGTGCAGTGCGGACATTGTTGTCATTTTTATCTGCAGCGAACATCTTTGGCTCGTCTTCCAAAAGTCACAAGTCATTATCTTGTCAGTTGACGAACACTTAACATATATCATCAATCAATTGGTGACGTTACTGTATTTAATATACCTACGGTTCATAGCTACCAAAACGTACAACAGTTCGCAGCAACACAGTAACGCTAACTATCTAAAAAGGGTTGTAAGAAACCACGATTTTTAGGAAAAGAAAGAAGTTCCTGACTTGGTAAGATAGGTACGTATAAACAGTTGCTATTTAAAGTGACAGATACTACAAGGGGTGTACAGAAAATTCGCCCAGGTATAAGTAATAGGGGAATCATAGGATTTGTGTTGCTGTATTATGTGTACACAGGGCCGTGATTTCAGCTTGATTTTACACGCTATTACACCGCAGTTATGTCAGATAATGCGGCGTGATAGAATCACGGCATTGTCCCGCTGTCAATCTTAAAGGTACGCTACGTAATTATCTTTGTGTCCCCCCAAGTTAGACCCACTTGGCTGTAAGTAACAACTTCCAGGCCTCCAGTAGGCACTCTAGGGGGTGGGCTAATGAGTTTATCACACTCCAGCTGGCTACAGGGGAAGATCTTCCTCTTTTCAAACACTATTTTTTTTCACTTCAGAATAGGATATAATCATGCACTTAGTCTATTTTGTAGGGTATCAATAAGCTGAGGTTACATTCCCTTCAAAACTGCAAGAAATCTTGCAAAGATTACGTTTTTCAAAAACTCTGGTGCAACTGTCATCAGACACCCCACTGTGCTGTCAGGCACACAAGACACTGATAAGCCAGATGTGGGCGTGTTTCCCTAGGCAGCATGGAGGTCCATGTAGGAAGATCACAGTTTTTAGACATCATCTGACATGTTTATTTGATGCACTGATGTTGCAACTTCTCTCACTGAGCCTTGATATTCAATGCTAAAGGGTAGATTTAGCTTACTATGTAAAGAAATGGCAGGAATATCTACTTTTTGTATTGTCCAAATATTACGTAGCATAGCTTTAACTTGTGGCGCTGTGTTCGGCTAGCCTCTCTACCAGGCTTCGTGGATCGGTGGTCTAATTGTAGAAATTGGACAAATAGAGTCTATAGTACGGTAGGAGAGTCAGCCTAGTCTCTACCAGGCTTCGTGGATCGGTGTTCTAATTGTAGAAATTGGACGAATAGAGTCTATAGTACGTTAGGGGAGTCAGCCGGCCAGAAGAGTACGTTTCCTCGTACGTGAGGATAATGATTCTACCGATCCACGGAGCCTGGTAGAGGCTAGTGTTTGACCCAGAAAGCAGACGCCCTGGGTTAGAATCCACTGATATTATCACCGATTACGAGCCCTTGGAAAAGGCACAACTTTCCTCACCCCACCGAGATGTAAAAGTGTGCAATAGACTTCTAGTGGGGAGGTAACAGGCGGTGGAATGAGAGGGTTTGGCTTTACCGACCAATATCGTGCCCCAAACACAGTGGATAATAACACACTGTGCTTGAGTAAGGCCTAAAAAAATGCCATGGGGCTAGTTTACCTTTTTACCTTTATAGCGAATCTTTGTTTCAAACTCAGAACCATTCATGGCAACGTTGGTCCGATGTTTTTTTCTTTAGATTCAAATGTTGACACAACTTTTGAGATAATGGGCCGTATCAAGTTAACAAATTTATATTAGTGCAATCTCCAAACATAACATTTGCATATGTATACGAACATATTTGTATGAATGAAAGAAACGTAATGAACACAAACTGATAACATGCAGTATTAAACTTAGACAATATAGCAAAATGTTTTGAAAGTGCAACTCCGATGCTTCATATCAAATTAGCACACTGTATGTATAGTTTCAGTTTGAGACAGGTGTATAGTCAGCTTTCCTAAACATTAGAAACAACTTTACAATAAATACGCCTGTATTATTTACGTCCATAAGTAACTAGCTTTTTATATTTTTCGAAGTATCGATGCAAGGAAGGATACGTACATTTGCAGTTATGGTTAAGTTTGTTTGTTATTATACATGTACATGTCCAAAGTTTATTGTCATACAAGCCAATATGGTTAGGAATTTTTTCACACTGTACAAACAATGGAATAATCATTTATTCATTCACTAACTCATACATTCGATCATACATCTTAAGCTTTTTTAAATTTCTTTTCTTACGGTATGCATATTACATATGAAGCAAAGGTGAACATTTGCGAAAAGATTCGTATAAATTTGTAAGCATTTCAAATCACAATTTTTAGAAAATATACTTTGTTATCTAAAAGCATATGTTGTGCACAGATTTAGTAGATTATAACAAAAGGAAATCGCCCCCAAAGGTCAAAGATAAATGTTGTGAGATAAAAATCTTGAAGCCCAGTCGGTGCGATGCGAGAAAAAGTGTCCTATAATTTAGTCTTTACGGGTTTAGCTTGAAGCTCAAACAAACCCGACCTCTACTGAGGTCTCTTTTTACACACATGACCCTGGAGAAATCCCATAATACCCTGTCCTAACTCGGACGTCAGAGGAGACAAAGACCAGTTCACTGCAAACAAAGGGGGGAGCCTTAAGTCAAACTGCTGAAATTTTCCGCTGAAATTATCCTCAATCATAGACTTACCACGACACTAAATCTTCTCATGGTGTACCCACGGCGATTGTGCACGAATATTTCTGTACTTATTGCTATACAACAAATACGGTATGGTTCTAGAAATACAGCTTCAAAAGGACGGTTACATTTTAAGTAAAATTTGAAACAGAATCTTTTCTTTGTAGAAGGCACGACAGGTAGACAGGATGACACGGGTGGTTGACGATAAGCTGGCTAAAGCGCTTTAAGACGTAATACCGCCCCCTGTGTCTCTTTCTCTTAAACCGCAAGGACAAAACATTAGGTCATTCTACAAGTATGTAAACAACGTTATGTCGTCATGGGTCTCGGAGATGATAATACATAATGATAACTATTTTGATATTTTCTCTGATGTTTCACAGAAATTGAGAGAAACCCCATGGACAAAATATGAGGTCACTCTACAAGCACGTACTAAGAGATAAGTCGTCATGGATCTTGAATATAATGATGATTAATAATAACACTGATTTTGACTCTGTTTGAAAAAAAATGAGAGAAACGGTTTGTCGAAGGGAGCTCAAAAGCAAAAGGCTGGCTTGATGTTAGAAAAAAAAACTCCCTATACTCGATTTTCTCTCAGAAAGTTAGAAAGATATCTATAAAATAACTAACAGACGACATACATGCAAAACTGCATACGAATGGAGCAAAGTGATCGTGGGTTAAAACAAGACCAACTTCAATACTCCTTCTGGAGATGACCCTCCTTCCCGGAGTAACTAAGAAAACACCAGTCAGTATTCTACTTTGTATAATCTACTTGAAGGTGGTATCTCACTGCACTTGGGGCATCGGTGCGGCACTGCGGAGTTCGAAAGATTACTCAACGAATTTCAGAGATAAAGAACGTTTTGCGTATTTTGTTGTCTTCGTAGCCATACTTGTACGTATTACGTAAAATTAGTTTAAAAATCGGCGAAAATAACACAACAGTGTCGCAGTGAACGAACCCCGCAGTGCCAAACCGGTGCCCCAAGTGCAGTGAGATACCACCTTTAGGCAAGACCTTTGAAGATTTGAAAGTCCATATTGTGTATAATCTACAAACGTACAATAATGCAGGATTGTGAAGGAGAGTTCTACGCCAGACGACTTTATAATCTTATAATGTGTCCAGGCGTCGCCACGAGCAGCCCTTAAACACAGGTGAGGAAATGTCAAGTATGATCTTATCTATGTGATAACAGACAGGTGCTTCTTTTTGGATTAAAGTTTCTTAAGTCTAAACGGACCGATTTCGATGTCAAAGTAAACCGCTAATAATGATCATACGCACGATAGAAAACAAAACTATTAAGAAATACTATTGGCACGACGTCAAGTTTGTTGACCTTTATTCGTTATGTAGCTATATTCGTTGTTTTTATTAAGGGAATATCGTGAATAACGCCAGAATTGCAAACTTAAAGTGTTCAGAAAATTTTTATTTGCATTTAGTAAAATGTTCAGAAATTTGCATTAAATGAATTTTTTGGCAGACGGAAGACAAACCTTCCTCAAAGATATTGAGCAATAGGAAAGATTTCATATTGGTTAAAGAGGGTACCGCAATAGACTGCTGTACGTTTGCGGCGTCGCCGCGTTTCTTATTTTATTTATTTCATAATATACAAAACGTACAAGTATAGCTAAAAGCCCGAAAATCAAATAAAACGTACAGATATTCATATTTTCTATCGAAGAAATTCGTTGAGCACTTTGTCATATAGCGCGGTCGCATTGACGCCGCAAAGGTGCCGCAGTTTTAGTGCGATCACAGATGAATATGTCATAAGACAAGGTCAATAGACGAAGCTCACAGAATGAATTATGAAGTGTTTGTCCCCCAAACAAGTCCGGATACTGGGCCATAGTGTGGAGAATACAAAATACTACAACTGATATGTCGTCCCACGATAACAATGGCAGGGGCCTGTGTTAACATTTGGTATATTTCGTATATACATGATTCTGAAATTCTTGGAGCAATCACGAGTACAAAAATGCCCCTGAAGTTCCAGAGCAAGCTGCTAGGAGGCCCAAACATACATCACTTCTTCCTTACATCACAAGCTATCTGCTACCAAACAAATCAAGACCATAGCCTGTCCTGGTCAAAAGATAGGAGTCCCGACATCGAACAACAACTTCGGCTTCCCAACCCCTACCTACATACCAAATATCATTTTAATCCATCGAGAGGTTCTTGAGTTATGCTGACCAACAATATCCGGATACACACAGACAGACAGGCCAAAAACTATACCTCCATTTCGAAGGAGATAATTCAATTTAGAAATGCATGGAAAGGTATCACCAATTTTCTCATGGTATTTAATTTCGTCTATTCTGACCAATTATGATTGACTACTTGACTTAATTATTTAGAATCCATGTAACAGTGATAAGCGCAAAAAAAAAGTTTTAGACGTCTTTCCACCTGCTAGAAAAAATTTATACAATTTATTCAACAAAAAAACTAATTAACCCCGTCAAATTAGTCGTACGATTTAGGTTTACGATAGCCCATTGATTGTATTCTTCGGACAGTCGCGAAGGTATTGTGTAAAGGCAAGAAAAGTCGTACGATGAATTTACGACCAAACCTCAACATCGGCCTCATTACAAATGTGGATTCGCGGCTGACTTCAGTCAATTACCCAATATCATGTTAACGTTATTACCACAAGCGTTTATTAGAAATAACAAGATTTTGACTTTCACTGATCAACATTTTTGTTGTTTTCTTTGTTTTCTTCTTTTCTTACCAATTACGTTTTCTCATCATAAGACTTAAAATATCAAATTAATCCTTCTTCACATTCATTGTGATTACAAACGTTTTCTGGTTTAATCTTGATGTACAAACATATTCGCCTTTCTTTGCATTGAAGGCAGCGAAACGCGTAGAAACTCTTGATCTGGAATTACTGTTCCAGACGAGGGCTAAAAATAGAACTTATTAGAAGAATTTCTGCCGATTTCCTGGAATTTACAAATTTAACGGGTTTATACTTATACCGAGGTCATTTCCAGGTCTCACCTCTATAATGAGCACATCGCTAGCTCTAGCTGTGGTTCGATATCAAAAACACATCTACTCTCGGCTCCAAACTACACTAGTCTCTTGTTATGAGCAGAAATTGGCCTTGAAATGAAGAAAGATGGATGAATGCACCCAATATGATCACATGGAATTCCCTCAGGTACAATTTAGGAGCTGGAGTAACGATTTTCTCTCGGTGTCGTTCAGATAATGAGCCCCAGTGGAAGCTTGTTAGAGCGTCATAAAAACAAGAGCAGACTCAGAGATTTGGCACTTTGTATCTTTCGTGGTTGGATTTTGGGATTTTGTAAAGCGGGTGTATCAAATGAATTTGCGGCGCGTTTGCGGCGTCGCTGCGTCCGAGCGATTTGACAGAGCGCTAAACGAATTTTATTGCTTGCATCAAGACTTTTTACACTTTGCGTGGTTTGTCGTCTTTTCAGTCATACTTGTACGCTCTGTATGATTTTCCCTTTATAAATTCAAGGATGACTCAAATCCAATTTAGAGCGTAGCGATGTCGCCAACGTGCCGCAATTCAGTGAGATACCAACGTCTTTGTTTATCATTATTAATGTATCATCTCTTTAGCATATGTTTTATGATTGTTTTTAGCGAAATTACAGATATATACAAATGAGAGAATCGATATGCGGCAAGGACATACGACAAACTTTTTTGTCACAAGAATATTGTACGACAAATTCACGACAGTCTCAAGAATGTCCTCAGTTGATCGATTCCTATAGCTGACGTGAGACAAGTGTGGCTGGGGCGTTGAGCCTTTTGGTGTAATCGGTTGCGTGCTAGGTTGTGGTCCGGTGGCCCGGGATCGTCGCGGGTTCGAATCCTGGGAGTTAGGATATTGTTTCTTTCTGTTTCTATTGAACCAGGGCTCTAGCCAGCTCGAATTTTTTTCCGTCAGCCAATTCCCATTGTCGCAGAAACACTATTCCGGGAGGTAGAGAGACTGAACTGAGACCTTGAAAAACGGGTTTTAATGAGATTATCGTATGCGAAAGGGCACCGACACACATTGTCAACAATCATAACAATAGCAAAACAAAATGAGTGTGTGGCTTTTACGGCCGTGGACGGCATCCCCAAGCCGCCTGTAGCTTCCACCAAGGAGGTTTTATTAGATTTTTGTCCGTCAAGGTTGACGGATTGGTTTTAAAAATTTTCCGTCACACACAGCAAATTACCGTCAATTGACGGATAAACGGACGCTGGCTAGAGCCCTGTTCTATTCCTTTCTTACATTGGTTTCAGATAACGCCCCTAGAAAATATCAGGGTCGGTCGGTCGGGCCCTAGGAATGCTCTCCTTGTTTGTTTACTCGTATTTACTCATTGTTTCTTTTTTTTAGATTTCGGAAAGACGTAATCCTGTTTAAGGTTAAGGTCACATTTCCAATCCATTTTCATATCTCATGTTTGTGCAATTTAAAAATACAATCTATCTAACCTGCGTACATGATGTATTGTAGCAATATTCGTTGTATGATATTAGCCCTGTTAATATTACGACACTTTAGCAACTTTCATCACTTCATCATTTTCACACGCCTTTCTGACGTGATATTTCAAGATATAAATGATATTCCTTGGATATAATGTAATTTTTGTTTGAATGTCCATTGTGAAAATACATAAGCAAAGGGGCATAAAACACGAACATAGGCGATGTGACAGAAAACGTATTGCTAAAATGATAATATTCTTAGAGGAAAAGACCTTCGTACATCATATTGCATGCCCTTATGACGTAACACACCAGGTTTGGACTGAAGAGTACAAACTGCATTTCTGGACAGATTTATTTGATCCACTCACACCGGGAAGGACCCCTACTCTTTTTTACAAGTAAGGAAGATATCTTAGCATGAAAGTTCATCTGTGTTGGTAGAATACATTATAGAGAATTGCTAAACTTTCATTCCAACACTAAGATAATGTAGGGACTTACCCCTAAATTTTCGGTCGATCTCCGTCGACCTTATTCACAGAATGACCCTTTCCCACTCCAGCAGTGACTTCAGGAAGACACCACTTTTGCAGGAGGGGGTCATAAATATCAGAAAGTCTGTGTCGCCCCCCGTCTCTGTTGAGTGTGGGCCGGTGAGCTCTGATGTGCAAGGCCTCCTTCACTCCTCGTGCGAAGAAATCCTGTTCTGAGTCTAGGACTTTAACACTGTCTAACAAATGGAATGTCCCGGAGACTCTAGGTGTATATGTTGCGACACCTCAGAGCTGACAGAGCTCTGGAAGATATCTTTAACGTGCTCAAGGTGTGACTCTCCTCAAACACGGGACCTCCATTTAACACCCTGATTTCCATTTCCACCTGAGCGAAGTGAGGAAATTCATGTTAAGTGCCTTTCCCAGGAGCACAACACCGGGGCATATTCTGAGGCAAACACCCTACCATTGCGTCAACTAACCGACCGACCAACCAACCAACCAATCAACTAACCAACCAATCAACCAATTATATAATCCACAAATTTACACTAACATTCGAACTATATCACCCTATGTTGCAATTGAAGGACACTGTGTAAGTCTAGATGCACTTCTTATTGGACTTTCCTTAAAGTCCTCTTGACCTTGATTTTGAAGTGACTGACGTACAGAAGTAGATACACGTAGCTTCTTTAAGATTTCGTAAGAAAATCTATACACGTCGCCATATTATATAGCAACGGGAAGTTCCCTTGTAAGTGAAGTGACAGTCAAACATTGAAGAGGATTCCTTTGATTACAGCAAAGATTCACTCAAAGATAATACAGGACTTAAAGTCTTGCAATGTTGTTCTCATTAAGTAGAGACATCGCCAAGGCCAAGTCTGCCCGCTCGTGCGATCATAATCTCCACCACACATCTAGACAAACAGCAGGCCTATGTCGCCTGGTGCTGCGCAGTGTCAAGAAACAAAGGCCAAAATACGACTTAAACCTGAGGAGAAACAGAGCAAAGCGAGGAATGTTTATGCCTGAGCTGGGGTTATCCCGTACTTGTGGTTCCAGGAGTTTCTGGGTGCAGAAGGCTCCAAAGACATCTCTTGACAAATAACACTTAAAATACTGGAACGTGGACGTTGTGAATGGATATCCAGCATGTTGGTTGCATTCCTTTCGCCCTCATTCCAATTGAGCGGCGACTTCGCTGCGACTTCTCTGTGACTTCGCTGCGATTTGACAGATTGCTCACACATTTAATATGTACAAAGAAATACGAATGTTTTCCGTTTTGTGTGTTTCGATGTGCTTTCATTCATACTGTACATTTAGTTATTTTAGTTAAGACGTTAAGGGTTAGATACACCCGATCGTCGCCTTGCGCAATGAGGGCTCTTTGTATACCCCCATTCACACATATATAGACGAACAATATTGTCTTTTACTTATATAATGTCTTAATACGTAATAACGTACATAATGCAAGAATCTTTAGAAGGATTGCGGTGATACTTGGTTTGAGGGTAGTTTTTGAAAGAAGAGGGTCAAGGTCGATTTTGCATCTTCTAGCAGTATCTTCATATCTTTATGCCTTCGCCAAGAAGATTATGTTTTAGGCAGCGTTCGTGTGTGTATTTGTATGTGTGTGTGTGTGTGTGTGTGTGTGTGTGTGTGTGTGTGTATTTGCGTGTAGGTGTGCGTGTTTGTGTGTGTGTGTATTTGCGTGTAGGTGTGCGTGTTTGTGTGTGTGTGTGTATTTGCGTGTAGGTGTGCGTGTTTGTGTGTGTGTGTATTTGCGTGTAGGTGTGCGTGTTTGTGCGTGTGTGTGTGCGTGTGTGTATTTGCGTGTAGGTGTGCGTGTTTGTGTGTGTGTGTGTGTGTGTGTGTGTGTGTGTGTGTCTGCGCGCGTGCGTTTAATCTTAGGCCCCCTGACAGTCTTCTGATACTGCGGAACTTCCGGTTTTGATATTTAGTTTGGCACTGCATTTATCCAGCAGTAAAAATGATGGATGCTTGTATAGTGCATTTACCAAGCAAATCCGTATCGGCTCCAACTCGGTTTCGTTCGCTGCGACCACGCTACGACCTCATTGCGACCTCGCTGCTACCTTTCTACGACTTCACAATTTGACAGAAGGGCTAACTAATTCTTGTTACGCCTTGTATGTTTTGATGTCTTTTGAGTCAGACTTAAACATTTTGCTAGATAAAGGACGAACTTGCACGACATCCTGTCAATGGTATAAAAAATTCTTATTGACAGAAACATCCTGTCAATAGTGCAAGAAATATTCTTATTGACAGGAACATTTTGTCAATGGTGCAAATAAGCTTATTGACAGGAACATGCCCATATTAATGGTGCAAACATGTTATTGAAAGGAACATCCTGTCAATAGCCCCAGCCTGAACGTTAAGTGAACATCATCTAAGACTGTCACATGTACATAGCCACCTGTTAACAAATATGTTCTATTCTTGAAAACAGTGTTAAATCTACGTTACTGTCTGAAATTTCAAATTTGCTTATTCTTGAGTTAACAACGAACTTATTATTAAACATTAAAGAGAACATACAAAACACTCACTTTCAAGTTCTTAAAATATCCTTTCATATTGATCTACATTATGTATTTTCATTGATACTGTATTTGGGCAGTAAAGAAAAGAGGGGGGTCGTGATTTTCGAGCAAAAGAAAAACTGTAGAATCAACTATCGCCTATTGTTTTTGAAAACCATTGTTAGATGGTCAGGACAGTATTTTTCTACGCATCCTTCAGTTTATGATTGACAGAGAGCCTATTCTCACCACTGTAGCGATCGTGCCTCTAAGGCCCCCTTTCCACTAGGACGGCGATCGTGCTGCGCTCTCACTGCGACCTAAATAACATATGTGAAACCTTTGCTTTCACACTGGGTATATCATACAAAACGTAAAAGTGTGATTGAGAAGACAACAAAACACACAAAGTGTAACAAGATTCGTTTATTTTCGATACAATTCGTTGAATGATGTGTCAAATTGTAGGTCGCAGAGAGAGCGCGGCGAGAGCGCCGTCCTAGTGGAAAGGGGGTATAACAAAAGCTCTCTATTTTTCCAATAAAACCGCATTAGGAAATGTCTGTTGACTAAATCCTCTGGGAGGTGACAACAAGTGTCATCTTTTATGTTCTATGATGAGCAAGACGGTCGGGCCTATTTACAGAGAACAATAAAGAGAGCGCGGGCATCTGCTATATTGTAAAAGGAATGCGCGCGGAGTACGGTGCTCAAACAAAAACCAATTATACAAGACGAAAGAGACCAGATGATCTTTTCACAGTGCCCGTAGGTCTGTTTCTCTAGTGCGGAAAACATCTCCATACGTCCGGGTACCGAGTCCATGTTACAGAGAGACCCTGGGGCGTTTCTTTTGTGTTGGAACAAGAGTACCATATGCGCCCCAGTCACAACCTATTAGACTCACAAGATGGCGTCTACTGTGATAAAAACAATGGCGAGAGAAGAAATGGACCAGTCTTTCTCTATCCCGCGTATCAATAGTGTATCTTAGAAATCGAGTCCTCCTTTGATACGAAACGCCCCAAAACATCCATATCGGCTTGACTGTGAAACGAGAGGACAAAAGCAAGCGGCCCGGGAGCAACATTTCGCGGCTTTGAAGGTCACATTTCCAGCGTATGTACAACACGACTGCATTACATAAAGGAAACTACAAGCGTCATGTTTCAGAGCAGTAATCATAAGCATTTGAAAGAAAATGCAGCAAGTTAAAACTCCGTCGTTCTTTCCGTATATCTCTGATACAGATAATGGTTATAAGATACTTCGAAGAAGGCATCCAGGTGAAGCATTACATAAATGCAAAAAGAACTAAGCAATTTGATAAATTCTCAAAACAGTCAGACGTTTCATATAGCATTTGAAGATTGACTGTTTTCTAGCTAGATATCTACTTGTTGCCGTACCATGTGACATGCCATGGTCATTCTTTTCTTGTTTAAGTACACAGAAAAGATAAAGAAGATACATATCTCCTCTTAGGGTCTGCGTCTTTGCTGCGAAGACGCTGCGACGACTGATCGAACAAGGGTTCAAAAGATCGCAAAAAACATAGATTGATAACGATTTTTTTTACGTTTCGTGTGTGTCGCTGTCTTTTAAATCACATTCAACTATATGAAGGGGCACATTAATCCATTTCTGATGTGTATCTCATTGGACTGCCTTTTGAGTTGACTTTGAGTAACCTTGACATTGTTTGAAATATTGTGCAAATTGTACAGGTATGCATATATGACTTCAAATACAAGAAAACACACAAAGCGTAGAGAGATTAGCTTTTCATCTGTGAATTTTGTGATGCCGCAAACGTACCGCAGTTTCAGTGAGATACGCCCAGGAATCGTCGTCTAGTTGAAAATGAGCCTAACCGAACAGAGCAAGAGTATCTTTGTTTATATAGTAATCATAGAAATATTCTGTTTGAACATATTATAGGAGGAGATTTTCGTTACTTTACATCTATGCCTAGCAATTAAAAAAACATTTCCCCCTATACTTAATTTATACTTTATTATACAAGCGCATCTCAAGCTATATTTTCAACATTGGTAAGAGACGAGAAGAAGCCACAGTTATGTATAAGTGTAGTTTAAGGAACCATGCACGTGTATTAGATAAGTATTAGATCAGTTTTATAAAGTAACCGTTACAGAGATATAGAGGACCGAGGGGCGAGGCAGTTATATATTAGGCAGGCTAGCATTATATGTACTTTATTATGTTTCCGAAGGTAAAAGATTTCTTTTTCTTTCTTCCGGCGTCAGCCCAGAAAAGCTCAGCATGTCTGATGACGTCGAAAGCTTAAACATTATTGTATACTTAGAAAATCGCCATGATGTAGTTCAAGTACAAGTCGCTCAGTCTGCAGTACAAACGTCTATGACACTGAAGGTTAAGTTTCGCGTCCCTCTTCGGAAGTATTCCCCCCCCCCCCCCCTTTTAGACATAAACGTTATACATTATAACCGTGACCAGAGGTTTTGTCCATTCTGCCCAAATGAGATCGAAGACGAACGTCACTTCGTTATGGATTGTTCTCGATATGATGATAAACGCACAGAGCTGTTCACATTACTTTCCACTTGCTCTAAAGACTTTGCTACTCTCTGTTCGATAGACAAATTCAAGTACATTCTGGGAGGCGATAATCCACATTGTGTACAAGTAGGCAAATATATCCACGATTGTTTATACCGTAGAACCAATAGTGTAAATGACATGCTAGACCCTTTATGTTGATGTATCCATACCTATATATGTGTTTAGTTGTACTGTAAGTAGTTGTTATACATGTAGACCTTACGAAAGTAGCTGTACTTTTGTCGTGTCAATAAAGTGATGTATAAAGTGATGTATAACGCTTTCATCTTGCGAACAGGGCATTGCACGTTTGACAATCGGCTATTCTGTTTCCTTTCTGGCGATTCTTCCTATTTCTTTCCATCGGAAACATGTCGTCGAAAATGTGGCTTTTCTAAATTTAGTTACGACTTTCGTATCTGTATGCCTAGCCCGATAAGGAACGAATATACAGGCTATCAGCAATTTAGAACTGTCAGTTCTAGTCTAGGCGATTGGTGCAAAATATAGCTAGAATTGCTCAAAATGTGGTAAAAGCATGAAACTTGGTATGATGAATACTGAGTATGTACTAAATATTTTAAGGGTGGTGCTAATTCAAAATGCTGTTTCTTAGCAACGGTTGCTAGGTAACCGATTTTCCCACCAAATAGCTATACTATTGACGTCTGTGCTACAATAATTAAAGTTACAAGGATAAAATTTGGTCGAATCACACAACAAGTATGTCTCCTTAGCATGTTGTGAATATTGATTTGTCAAGACCAACATAATTTGTAAAAAAAAGGTTGTTTGGCGCAGTTTTTGACCAAAAATGTCTATTTTCGGCTCCTTCTGATTTTAATTACATCGATAATCATTAAAATTTTCTTCAAACTACAAATGTCGATTTCAAGACTCCCTATTGGATGCATTATACTTTTAGCTGTTGACTTAGTCATAATTCTTTTATTAAGATGGCCGTTTTGGGCTATTTTTGACTATTCGGTCTTCAGCTGTGCGTGAGGAAATTCTGCCTGACGTTTTCCGCCCCCCGTGATGGGTTGAATCGAGAACTCTGACGATCATCCGGGTACCTAATCCTGTCTGACCACGAGACAACCGGGGGAGGGTCAGGACACGTCAATCAAACGGACCTCCACTGAGGACGACTCAAACCCGTGCTTTAACGCTAGTTCACCTTTATCCGTGGGGTAACCAATATCCGTTATTTTTTACAGACAGGGTATTTATGGATATCAAGTTGACAGACGGTGGTTTCGAAAATGTTGCAATTTGAAACCGCTGTCCTTTGAGGTGATATTCCCAAATACTCATGACACGATAAAGAGATACAGTTGGGACACTGTCGTGCGACGTTGTACGATCGCGATACCCCATTCATGGTATCCATGCAACTTGTATCAGAACCAACGTATACCGACAGAGCTGAAGTTTGTACAACACACACACAACCATACCAAGAATGCCTTCGGCTGTTTGCGATCGCACGACAATCGTACGACATATGTGACTGGAGTGTAGTAAAGTGTAACCCGAAGCTCTTCCTTGAAAAGGACGGTAAATTTAACGCCACTCTTTCTATTACAACTAACCTTTCTGTCATTTTCAAAAGTGTAAAAGACTAATTCATCAGATGAAGTTATCTAAACTAGTTTGTGAGATTATGCGCTGTCTTGCTATTTATGATATAGAGCAATAAAACATACTGTGCATAGTTGCATTAGTAGGCTGTATGTTATGAGTGTATGTTGTAAACATAAGATGAATTAAATGTTCTGTTAAAAGTTAGAATCTCAAAAAGAAAATACATATAAACCTACCTGATATATTCTTGGTGATTCCGACCAGGTTGTTAAGTAGTCGTATGCATCGAACGGTAGGATCTTCTTGAATACATTAGATATAATAAACGTAACGTTTTGTTTGAAATTAAGAATATTACCCAAAATATGTATAAGCCTACCTACTTGATATTCTTGGTGATTCTGACTATGCTGTTTATAGCTGTCATCCAACGTTAGAACCTGCTTTGGATTCATTCTTGCACAGTTTCATTCTTTACCTGCTTTAGCTATCACAAACTGAATAGTTATCAGTTCTATACATAAAATAAAACGAACGTTACGTTCACAATCAGACCTCTTAAAATTGTATAAACTTACCTGATATTTTGGTGAATCTGGTTATGTTGTAATCTCCAAGCAGATCTTGCTGTGGCAAATGGGAAGGAGTTTAGCCGGCAGAGGAGTTATTGGCCACAGCGAAGATCTGCTGCAGAACGCACCGGTCAAAGGCAGCGGGAGGAGCGATCTTTTCAGAAACGTGTTTCTGCTCCTCCTAGTATCCACTTACCCCCAACGTGCAAATTGGCTAAATTTGGCCAGGATTATCGTTTTACAACCCTTCCGAGCCAGTATCTGGGACAAACGCGGCGAGCCGCGCCAGTTCACAGCGGGGGCTTCCCCCCGAAACCGCTGGAGCAGACTGCATCACAGCACACCAAGACAACGTATCGACATATGAAATTATCAGTTGTACACAAATAACAAGTTATTATCTAGTTCTTACTTGTATATACTTTGCAATAAAAGCTGCGCTAAACACTTCATTTTTTTCATGTCTGCAACTTCAAATCTTTACCGATCATATACGCTTGGATTCGGTTCAAAGACCCACGCTCGTCACATTTGACGGACAGACATCGGC
Source organism: Branchiostoma floridae (assembly GCF_000003815.2). Classification (NCBI taxonomy): domain Eukaryota; kingdom Metazoa; phylum Chordata; class Leptocardii; order Amphioxiformes; family Branchiostomatidae; genus Branchiostoma; species Branchiostoma floridae. Next base: position 5,609,463 of record NC_049986.1, read on the forward strand.
GTGTAAAAACGTAGACAGAACTTGAAATTTTGGAAAGGTATCCACATAATCAGCACGTGCATTTTCAGCAAAGCCGATTTGAATTATTTCTAACGGCGTCCGGTGCATTCTCAGGGCAAACAAACGGGCGCCGTGGCTTCATGAAACGTTGGGGGAAATCGACGTCAGCGCCCCCCTCCCCACTGCACTTGCGTCCTGTCGCATCGTGCTGACGCGTTTTGCTGTTGTTTTCCTCCAGTACGTAGTAAGTTATTGACGCGTTATTGACACCAAAGAAGCAAAGAAATCCCCAGATGTCACAGAAAACACAATGAACTCTTACAGCCGACCCGTGACGGGATCCCTGGCCCCGCACGCCCGGGGCAATTCGCACCTTCTTCCTAACGCAGTTTAATTGCCTGATAATTGCCTTTGACCGGTGCGTTCTGCAGCAGATCTTCGCTGTGGCCAATAACTCCTCTGCCGGCTAAACTCCTTCCCATTTGCCACAGCAAGATCTGCTTGGAGATTAGTTATGTTGCTCCGTTGTCATCCAAGGTTAGGGTTTTCCTAGGATTCACTGGTGTGTAGCATATTTCCCCCCACCGTGCCGCCACGTCTGCTTGAGTTTAGTAAACATGATCTACAGGAAAGCATTTTCCCTGTGCTGACATGCCATGAGTCCGGACCACAGATATCCAGTGTGGTGCCCCGCTGCAGGCATGTGTGCTCGCCCGGAGAGAGAGATCCTCAAGTTCCTCTCGAGATGACCCCAAGATAACGAAACAAGTCTTGGCGCCTTCCTTAGTTGGATTGAGACGAGTCCTTGCAGCGGCGAAGTCTTCTTCTGTTTGAGATTTTTTTCTCTCTCTTCTCTCAAGTTCGCGGACTTTGAAGTAGGGAGTTTTTAGCTCGAGGCAGAGGAAGGGGCTTGAGTCTAGTTATTCCGGTGATATAACACCGACTAGGCTCGGAAGGCGTCGGCCCAGAGGTGGAAGCTTGTCGGGGAATTAAAGCTCATCCCCCGGGACGAAACCGAAGCCTGGGCGGGCGGAGGCGGCGAGGGGCCGGCCGGGTGGGGAAAACCGTATCGGGTTTACAACTGCGACCTCTTTGGACAGGCGATGAAAAATCCTCAGGCTAATGAACAAGGCGAGGAGTTATGAATGAGAATAAATCTCTCCTTGGTGAAGCTACAATGCTGTGTGCTTGTACATGTACCAAGAAGGTTATGTTGTCGTCAGCGTTCGTGTGTCCGTCCGTCCGTCCGTCTGTGCGCATGATAATTTGATATGGCCTGGATGGATTGTCTTCATATTATATTACTGTATATGGGTAGGTCTTGATGAGACTTCGAGATGTTAGGATTTTGGGCACCCTGGCGGCTTGCTATGGTACTGCAGCGGAAGTTCCGCTGTTATGTAACTACTGCATTTAGCCCATATGGGCAAGGTCATGCAAATAAAGATCATTGTCATTGTCATTGTCATTGTCATTGTCATTGTCAATATCTCGTATTCTGCGCAGGCCATGGTCACGATTTTTGGTAGGTGAATAGATCTCAATTTCATATACAACCCCTTGATTTGGTTATTGAAACAGAGTTACAAAACACATGGCCATATTTTGTTGAATAGTGAATTTGAAAAAAAAAATAGAAATAGTATTTGGCACTGGTAAAGCGTGCTATTTCTACGATTTTTATACAAAACGTACATGTGGTATAGTGCGTAGCTACAATGTACACAGTGCAATGTGTTTGTTTGTATACCGTCCCACATACCCGCTAAACCGTCTCATGGCATAACACACTAGGTTTATACTGTATACCACAAGCTGTATATCCGGACAGATTCATTTGATCCACCCACACCGGGGTTGAACCCTACTCTTTTTGATAAGTGTGGTGGGTTCTTTTACTTGCTCTTCCGAACACGGGACCCTCATTTCATTTCCTACGTACGAGAGCCACCCATAACCAAAATTACGAACTCATTTTCACCTGAGTGAAGTGAAGGAAGTCGTGTTAAGCACCTTCAGCTCATAACATCAGATTTGAACCGACGCCAATGTTGTTTTGATGAAGAAAAATAAAAGAAATTTTATCCAAAATATGTCGGATCTCTTAAACGCACGCTCAAGGGACAGTCGCTATCATTGCTTCTGGGATGAATGAAATATTTCCCGTCTTTTGCTCGCCGTTCTTGTGTACGAGTCAGCGGAATGACTGTCAAACCCCTCCGAGGAGGTCTTGCCTCCGATAGCGGCTGGTAGCTCTTCTTTTTTGGCCAACATTAACAACAATTGCAGTGGCAAGCTTTAACCGTAGTCTTCACAGCTTGCTGGAACAATATAGCCTGGGTACCATCCTCTGCAGTGATCGCTTTCTCCGTGGTTATCAAGGGAAAATATTTAGCGGTACGTTGGCGGTAGGTTTGTGGTACTTTGGCGACTGACACCACAAATGAAATGAAATAAACAGGCACCAAGTAAAAGTAAGATGTCAGTTTCAATTTTTTGTTTCATGATATAATCACGTTACGAAATATAATACAATCAATTAATATAATACAATTCGTATTTTCAATTAATTAGCAACAGTGCAATTTCCAATAACTTTCAAGGGAAATGTGTTGCACGTCAGCGTGACCGCAAAGGACAATTGCTGACAATAGCACGTGCGTCAATTAACACTCAAGTTAGGCACCCTTCTGATATTCTTAAATTGTGGACTGAAAGTTTGAATTTTGCTCTGCTCTTTCTATTTCTATGTAGCGTGAATTCTTTTTTGCATTGTCTTTCTTTGGAGAGCGAGAGAACAAAGGCTAGAGAGGGAGGGAGAGATATATACAAGAATAGAGATAGGGAGAGAGACAGAGAAAGCTTTAAAGGGAGAGAGGCTAGGTGAGGGAGGAGAGATGGGGACAGGGAGAGAGAGAATAATAGAGAGAGGGAGTGAAAGAGAGAGAGGATGAGAGAGGGAGATAGCCATGAAAGAAAGAGAGAGAGAGGGGGGGGGGGAAGGGGGAGGGGATAGTATTTTCTATCGTCATGGACGTAGATTTGATGTTGATCATTAACATTATTGGGCTACATCAGTGCAGTGATCAACCTTTTTGACAGAAAATACACACACAGACATCTCGATTGGCATCTGTCTGTCACGAAGATGTGTGCTATACTTTGATGTGCATGAAGGGCCTGTTTGACTACATGGCGATCGCGCTACGATCTCGCTACGACCTAAATTTCATTTGTGTAACCCTTGACTTCATAATATCATGCAAAATGTCAACATACATGACTAAAAAGACAAGAAAGCACACCAAGCGTGAAAATATGATTCCTTTCTTACGAAAAAGCGCTCTGTCAAATCGGCCGCCCCTATTGCCAGTATTGGAATAGAGGTGTAACGAATTTGCTACGCTGCACTAATCCACTGTGACAGATCAACATGGATTAAGAACTTTTAACTTAGTCCATAAAAAACCCATCTGTCGTACAGGGGGGACCTAACGATGTTTTGATTGGGAGTGGGAGGGGGGCAGTGTTTGTTGCTGGCCCGGGTAAAACGCCTCCACTTAAAGCTCGTGTAATGAGGCGTGTGCGGACGGATGAAGACATTATACAGCTCGTTCCGACAGTTTTTCACTTCAGATCACTCTCGCCGTGCGATCAAAGCCGCGCGGGCGGGCGGAGGCTGCGGGGCGCCCGAGGAGCAGGTGAACGGGCGACCCGATCGCTTCCTAATTGGGATGTAAGCTCAGTGGGGAATAGAGAGGAGACAATATAGCCACACACCGTTAGGAAGGAAGAGATTCAGGAAATAGCACAGCAGGAAAAATGATGTACACTTCACATCATAAACAATATTGGAAAGGCTTAGCAATCGCTACGTTTTCTTATGTGGGCACTTGCCGTACGACAACAAATCGTGCGCGTATTGTACGAGTATCGTAAACGTGTTTTATGAATGTCGCACACGTGTAGTATAGTGTCGCACGCATGTTTCATAAATGTCGTACAAGTTTTCTATGAATGTCGCACACGTGTAGTATAATGTCGCACACATGTTTCATAAATGTCGTACACGTTTTGCATGAGTCGCGCACGTATTGGTTATATTGTCCCACACGTGTCGCATGAATGTCGTACACGTGTTGTATAAATGTCGTACGCGTGTTTCGTAAATGTCGTACTGGTGGCCTGAAAATTACTACAACAGAAGAATCATACAGTTATTGTGGTAAAAATGTACTGTTACAGGCCTAGGTATTTCTATTCTTATCAATAAGTTTTGTACATAATGGGGCATTGATATAACATGTAGCGTAATTTTCTGACCTCAGCTCAAGTACTCAGTTGCAAACAAAACTCCGTTTATATACGAACGGAGTTTTCCAGAATCGAAGGACGATACTAACGGAAAAGTGTTACGGAATATTCAGGTGATATTCGGAAATAAAACTGTAGCATATCTGATAATGGATATGCCGCGACGAAGTATGTTCCCATTTCCAGCTCAAGAATCCGTATACGTAGGACATCCATATCAGGAAACATACAAACATAATCGGAAACGCAATCTGAATTTAGAACACATTGAAACGTCCGGAAACTGACACATTGGTGTCAAATCCCGTTCATCAAAACAAAAATCGAGATGCTTTATCACAGTAACACATAACGTTAAAAAGTACCATTTTTGCTTTGCTGCATGCATATGAAAGCATAACTTACAAATATGAGATTCCTGCCAAAAAAGGTAAATTAAAGATATAGTCGCCAGGTGGGACGTGGCTCTCAGTAAAAACGTTTAAGAGAGAGTTGGTCCAAAAGCGACGAGTGTTAACGTAAATATCCCGTTAGATCCCCCGGTACTGCACCGGTGTACCGCACACAAGCACGCGCCTACGCACGCTACTGACGTCCGCCAGATCGGCCTTTGACGTACGACCTTTTCTGGGCGCGCTCTACTTGTGGCGTCGTGTTTTGCAACTGTAGGTCGCTTGGTCAAGCAGCAAGAGGTCCCGGGTTCAAAACCTGGGATGCTACCGATCTTGCGCCATTGAGAAAGGAACTTAACACAACTTTCCTCACTTCACTCAGGTGAAAAAATGGGTACCTGACTTCGATGGGGAGGTAAAAGGGCGGTGGGAGGAGAGGGATGGGCTCCACCTTTCAATACCGTGCTCTAGACACGGTGGATAACATAACAATCCACTGCCCATACGACACCCATACCTACCCATACCATACCATACAGGCTTGTTGTCTTTTAAATCATATTTAAACATGTTCTTTTTGTATTCCAATTATTATGTCATTGATTGTTAAAAAGACAATTTCGGTTGCTCCATCAGTTTCAAAACTCGCGGTCAATTACTATAACCATAGCTATTTTTACATTGTACGTAAGATGTCTGTTTTTAAGGCTACTCGACTAACAATTCGATGTATTTAACTTTTGAAAACATTTTGTATCTACCTTGTGTATACCCACACTTAGCCACTTTTTCTTCTGCACATATATGTACGTTTCTTCTCACAAATTTTAATACTAATGCTAATACTCTACACACGATTTGAGCCAATAAACACTTGAAAGTAGATACGACAAGAAGTTTTTTTCCAAAACTTTGGACACTTTACTGTCATAAGAAACGCTCAGGCAAGCCTCTCCAAACTAGCGGTAATTATTGTGATGATTACCGGTGTGCTAGCGCACGAGGAGGTATTGTTGCGCCTCTTAACAGAGCGTGCACCATGTGTGACGAGCACAAAAATGGCTTGTTAAAATAAATTACACGCTCTCATATAGTACCACTTGACTGAGCATGAGCGTCAATCGCTTTCTGAGGTAACGCGATCTAATACTAATAGACACATCAACGCATCTGACTTTTCGTACAAATATAGACATAGAAGCGACGGTCTACACTATACATATATGTATATATCTATATACAGGACATTGGCACGTATATGTACAAAAAAATTGTCTCAAATATTTCTATACACGCAGACAAGACTACGGTGCGCCAAACTGATCAATATGTACACTGACCCATTTCACAATAAAGTAATATCATATACAACACTCAGTATACAATAGGGGCACGCACGGGTAGTTGCAACAGTAAGTGACTACATTGTTAACATGAAAGAAGTGCAGCAAAAATTTGCCAGGTTGACGTTTACATACTTGGACCACAAAACCTCATTGACTTCGGCCCCCTTTCAACTAGATACGACCTCGTTGCGACCTCTTTGCGACCTCGTTGCGACCTACGTAGACTGCATTGTGTAAACCTTGCCTGAATATGACATGACTACTACAACAAGTCAGACACACATAAAATTGGAATTTCGCACGAAATATTAGAGTATGAATAACGTACAAAAAAAAATCGTTTTTCATTTTATCTGTGAAAATTTGTTGGCGGCTCTGTCAATTTTTGGGTCGCAGTGAGGTCCCCCCGCTAGTAGAATGGGGGGGGGGGGGGGGGTATTAAAGACATACAACGGCAAACGTGAGGTCCACATACACGTACGGTTTTGTGTGGAATATCCACAAGGTCACATACAAAATGATAATGTCTTCTTCCTTTTTCTTATGTCTTTTGGCATATGCAAAATTGAAGGCAAGCTTAAAGCAGGCAAATCACTGGACTGAACCAACTTGCACAAAATTGCCAATTGTCGCAATTTGCCGCTTGATATTGCCAATTATTTTGAATTTTCCAAAAAAAATTCACATTTGGCAAAATGGCAGCAAACGGCGCAACTTTCTTTTGGATGAAATTCTTGACACTGTGCATAACTTTAAATACAGTGGAAACTGCGATTTCTAATTATTAGGTTATCTTGTATCGAAACTGAGTATGTAAAGGTGGGGTCACACGTCACCTGCGTATATATTTAAATCCGTATGAGGCGCGCATGGGAGTATTTGCCTCCACCAGGCCCCACAAGTCGTTGCAGAAATAATAGAAATTTGACAAATATAAAAACGTAACATGTAAGACGAGTTAGTTGGGTTGCTGGCCATGCTTCTTGGTCAGCTAACTCATCTGGCATGTTATGTATCTATATTTGTCTAATTTGTACTATTTTTCCCGCGACCTGCGGAGCCTGGTAGAGACTAAGAGCGTCACACGCACCTCAAACGGACTTGAATATATATGCATATATGACCCCACCTTAACATTCTGGGCGTGGAATACGCAATCTGTGTGATAAGTGGCGCAAATTCGCAAAGTTGTCGCAATTTCCTTGCGCATATCTTGGCGCAGTCCAGCCTTTGAGATACCCGCTTTCAAGCCAAGTTCACACGTGCACCGGGTTCATACTCAAGACAAGTCCGGATGAGGTCCGTATGAAGCTATTAGCCTCTACCAGCAGGCTCCACAAGTCGCTGGAAAAAAAATAGGAGAAATTGAAGAAATAGACACATAAAATGCTAGGAGTTAGCTGGCCGAGGAGTATGGTTTTGCGACCAGCTGATTCCACTGGCATGTTATCTGGACAATTTCTATTATCTTTCTATAGCGACCTGTGGAGCCTGGTAGAGGCAAAACTTCCATACGGAGCTCAAACGGACTTCAATATGTACACACGTGTGAACCATCTCACTGCTCTTGGGGCACCGGGGCGGCGCTGTGGAGTTCGTTCACTGCGGCACTGTTGTTTTTTTTTCGCCGTTTTTTTTTTAGAATATAGATATTACGTAATACGTAAAAGTATGACTTATAAGAAAACAAAATACACAAAACATAAGAAAATTCGTTCTTTATCTCTGAAATTAGTTTAGTAAACTTTCAAATCCCGCAGTGCCGCACCGGTGCCCCAATTAAAAGTGCAGTGAGATACCAACTTAAAGAGACAACAGAAGCCATTCATTTATAGAGAGGCGAGCGTACAAGCGGACTCTACGTTGGGCCCGGGGGAGTTGGTTAAGGCGGTGAAGGCGTCAGTAGTTCTCGGGGAGAGGTCCGGGAGTGTGGGGGAGCTGGAGGTACTGATGGGCCCGGACAGGGATGTAGGCGAGGCCGACACCGCCACGTCCATGCTCACACCTGACCCGCCGTCTCTACCGTCGTCCGTCAGGCGCAGGGCGTTTCGCCGGTGTTTGGCACGGGCATTCTGGAACCAAACCTACATGAAAGAACAATAATTTCACTTGAAAAAATAACTCTACAAGCAGCCTAAGCTGTAGTAATTAAAAAAAAATTATGTACTTGACAACATATTGAACTATAACTTTAATCCTGAGCACACCATTGAGAGAGAAACACACACACACAAACATACAAACAAACACCCCCCCCCCCAACACACACACATACAGAGAGAAAGAGAGAGAGAGAGAGAGAGAGAGAGAAACACACACACGCACGCACACACACACACACACACACACACAAACAAACAAACAAACAAACAAAGACGCCGCACACACACGGGAGGGGGGTTGGAAGGTAGAAAGAGGCACACCGAAAACAATACCTCCATTTTTCATGGAGGTAACAACAAGTTTGACATGACAACTCACGTACCTGTAGGACTCTCTTGGTCAGCCCAGTCTTTTGAGCCAGTTGTTGCAGGTCCTTAGAGTCCGGGTTGTGGTTGATGGCGAAGTAAGACTTCAGGGTGCGGAGTTGGTGATGCTTGAACGATGTTCGAATTCTCTTCGTCTTGGTGGCTCCGCCATGGCCGTTAAGGTCAAGGTCATTCTCGTTATCACTAGATCCTACAGGAGGGGAACAAGGAACAGGGTCAGGATGATCATTGGACGACATGAACATACAAAACAACCATACAAAACATTACAAAAGAGGTCGAGTGTTCAAATCCCGGCAGGCTACCGCGGGTGCCGGGAAGGGATGCAGCCCTCAGCACAGTATGTTATGCCGTGTTCCACTGTTCATGGTGCTTGTCGGGTAGAGTTACGGGGAATATCCCTGGTACAATGAAACTGTAAATACCGTATATATCGCCTATCCTCTCTGTTTCAACCAATGGAAACGCTGGTTCGAGATCCTTTCGAATAAAACAGGGTAAAGTCTACTGTTGTAACAAACGTTACCGGTAACGTTTGTTACATGCCCTGTAATGCATTACCAATGGGACCGAAAATAATAAGTTGCCATTTTTTGGCTATGGTTAAAAGAGGAATTTTCAAAAACAACCAAGTAGTTTTCAGTGAAAATAAAGCGGATTTATTTTTCGACCAAAAAATGCCATTTTCGACATTTCAATGAGAACGAGTGCTCAGTGGTTTAAACATTTTGTGTGTACATGTATGTGTATGTGTCTGTATGAGCACGGGCACGTCTGACTCTGTGTGTGCGTGGTTTGTGTGTAAGTGTATGACTTGTATGTTTGAGTGTGTCTGTGCGTGTGTTTGCGTGAGTGTGTGTATGTGTTAGCCATCAACATTGTGTGAATCTGATTTTCGCGAGTATAGAGCTTTAAGTGTTACTGTACATGTGTTTAGAAATTGCATTTATTACGTCACGCCCGGGCAAGAGCGCATATTGCACCGCACTCTGCCAAGACTTGCCCCGGGTATATAAGGGCGTCACTTGACTCCTTGAGGAAGCAATAGCAACATGCGGCTCTTAAATGCCATTTCCTTAGCGGGTGACTCCGTCTGCCCGTGAACTCTACCTCCAAATTATTGATAAAACTGATATAAGCCACGCTAGGGCAAGATTTCCCAAAAATTCGGCCCGCGCGCTTTCATCTGTCCCGCCATCGCAGTCTCTGCGCGGTGGCGTGTCCTCGGAGAGGCGGTCTCCATGACTTTTCGTGAGAAGTTGTACGGGTTGGCGCGCGCGGCTGTTCACTGGTGCCGACCCGGGTCATTCCGGATGAAATACAGTAGCCAAACCGCCCCAGAAACACAGCCAATTAGAGCCGGGACAAAATTTATGGCATCCTATACAAGTTATGGATGATTTGTCTACAGTCTGAATCGAGCTCGCGAATATTAAACTACAGCCATGAACTATCCTTATCAATTCGGAAGGACATTGTACAGATAAAGAGATTTGAGATAAAAACTGTATATTAAGAGTTTTGAAATCCGTTAAGGATATGTTTCACACAAGAAGCTTAGACGGCACGATAGTATCTTCTACGATCCGAAAAACATTTAGCCCGCTATGAAGTCATTTGTGACGCGCAGACAAGTACAAAGAACTGAAGCTGAGATACGTATACTTCACTGGACACTATCTATAGCACTGATTTTCGGATGCGAAGAGAATGCCATCATCTATAGCATACCAAACAAAGTTGCAAATAGAAATATGGAATTAGCTTATCCACATAAAGAAAGTCGGAAAGGAAAATGTATGCAGGGGTCATTGGTGAGCTCGAATTAAAAATGTGCTTGAATTTTAATTTAAATTTTTTTTACGGTTTTTCCTTCTTTACGTTGTAGCATTAGTATGATTGCTGTTATTTGTATGAGCTGCATATCATCTGTAATGATGCTAATATACAGGCTCTTTTTGAAACTGACTTAAAAAAATGTACGACACAGGCACGGCCATACTAAGAATGTCTTTTGTTTTCGATCGTACGATAAACGAGATATCAAAAAGGACGTTCCGCTGCAATACTTTAGCAGGCCACTAGGGGACCTATTATCTATCTCGACCTTTGTTTCCTTACCCATATCCACCTACCAAATATCATCAGGATCCATCTAAGGCTTCTCGAGTTATGCAGACAAACACCGCAGTACCTTAGCAAGCTGATAGGGGGCCCATTATCGAACTTGACCTTCGTTTTTTTCTAAACCCTTGCAACCTACCAAATATATTTTAGGATCCATCTAAGGCTTCTCAAGTTATGCAGACAAACACGCTCTTAACATTCTGGCGAAGGTAATAATGAACTCATGAATACCTGGAACATTGCAGTAGGAGTCGGTGTCTAAGACACAGGCAAGACCATATTAAGAATGTCTTCTGTTTTTGATCGTACGATGTATAGATGAAATCATGAATTGTCCTACCTGGAACACTGCAGTACGAGTGGGAGTCTACCACACATCAAGACCATATAAGAATGTCTCCCTTTTGATCGTACGATAAATGAAATCATGAATCGTATACCTGGAACACTGCAGTAAGAGTCGGAGTCCCCCCTTTTCCTGGGCCTGCCCCGGTATGACACGCCGCCCGGGCTGTGGTAGTATGGGGAGTGCGGCAGGGGTTTGGACCCCATGGCTGCCCCGTACCTCCCTTCAGACCGCATAAACGTCTCGTAGTGATATCTGCAGTAGATGGCACTGCCCTGAAACACAACCGTACAATACATTACAAAGACAATAGAGAACGAACGCCATTTTGTGATAGAATGTAGAGTCATAGACTATTTACACCCGCAATCCAAATGTATAAGGCACGTACAACAACCTCACTGCGACGGTTCTGCGACCAGTAGGCCATTTTACAGAGATTTCAATGAGCTGCGCAAGAAACGAATTCTTTTGCGCTTTGTGAATTTGTTGTCTTTCCCGTCAGATTTTTTTTTCTTCATTTTGCATGATATTCAACTTATGACACAAGGGGCTGGACGAATTCAATCTAGGTCCAGTGAATTAGAATCCATAGCAAGGACAGAAATTTACTATAATTGTATAATATTAACATATGCAAGTCATATTTTCCGATATGACATGCTGATAAATCCATATTTCTAATGCAGCTAGACAAGCATTTCGTCGCGAAACATATTTGCTCTTTCCCCATTTTTCTGTCATAGCTTAAAAAGGGAGGAAATTAAATTCAGTCGATGCTAGCAATACTAAATATCTGTATCTTATATCTATGAACATGTTTGTGTGTGTTTCAAAAATGTGCAAAAGAATTTAAAGGTACATTCATAGGGAACATATTTGACGTTTACTTTGGAAAGTAGTATCATACTTTCTTTCCTGCTGTTAGTAATTTTATATGATAATATACTATTATTTGTTCTTCCACATAAACTAAGTTATCATTTTCCTTTATAATGTTCTTACCGATCACTTAGATTACATATTATCTAGCCGTTTTGTCAAAAGAACACTGATATGAAAATATGTGAATCATTAATTATATCTTTGCCATGAAAGCTCAATTACATGTAGCCCAATTCAGAAAGATATTATGTAGTTCGATTGAACAAATAGAAGATAGAAGAAAACACTAAAAATATTTAGATCATCGTCAATATAGAAGTATGAAATATATTACGCCATAACCAAAATGGATAATTCATATACACATTATCAATTTAATATGTATCCCAAATATACGACAAGAAATGGTTCAGTTCTGAGTCCGTTGTGCATTTTAATCTTTTTTTTTTTGTTTAAGTGCTTTTTTTATCGTGACCGTGCGAACGGAAGCGTCGGGCGGCGATGTTGAGCTAAAGGCCCGACGACTAGATGACAAGGCCCCGGGACATCACCCTCGTTAAGGTCAATTTTATCTGAGCCGACATGAAATCTGTCAGGAACACTTAAGAGTTCCGTGGTCGACTCTGCATTCGCCATCGTGTTCTTATTTCAACTGTAGTCTGGGATACACTTTGTCCGTTAAACACGGCAACACCTTAGCCATAATATCAATTATACCAAATTTTCCCTGGCGTCGCTACGAGAAAGAACATCGAATTCAAAGATGTTCCTGAATTATCACCCGCGCCGCCACCGCCTAGTGAGAAAATGCGCTCTACTACTTCAGCAATGATAATATTGGATTGTACGTAATATCATAAGGGAGGACGCAGACCCTTTGTGATGCAAGTGTGCCGATCCTTATGTAAGGGATTTGACGCGTGCCTCTTTCAATGAAACATTATCATTATAAAATAAAAGTGGCCATCATTATTATTCAGACATAGTTAAAAAAAACGTGCCAGACAATGTGGCATGCGTCTTATATAAGGATCAAATAATTTCAGTTAGCTTGTTGTCCGGGATTGACTATTTTTATGAGTCCTACGTGGCTAATTAAAAACCTAGGATGGCCGCTTGCAGATTTTTCCCTCGGGACTTGCAATGGTGATACAGGTCATCTTCTGGATACGGAGAACTGCTTTACAATATGTGATTTGCATTAGCTGTAATGACATGGTTGACAGATACCTAATCCATATAACAATCAAAATGAAGATATAAATCATATTTCCTACCTTGCCTAGCAAAGTAACGTTAATTACAAAGGCGTTATTTTTAGAGGGTGCAATAAAACACATGCGATGTCTATTAAAGTGTTCTACCGTTTTATGGCGATGGCTAGTCTGTCTCTCTCCCTCTGCCATGCTCATTAGTACTTTCTCTCTGTCTATTTGTTGGAACTGTCTCTTCTATGCGCCAGTCGGCTTGTCTGTCTCTGTTATATCCTTTCTTTTCTCTTCCTGTCCATGTCTACTTGCTACTCTTCCTTTCCATGTGTCTGTCTTTGTATCTCCGTTTTTACCTGGCTCTCTCTGTTTCTATCTGTCTGCCTTTCCAACGCTGTCTCTTCCTGCGTGCCTGTATGTTTGTTTGTCTATCTATCTCTCTGTCTCTTGTCTCTGTCCATCTCTCTCTCTCTCTCTCTCTCTCTCTCTCTCTCTCTCTCTCACACACACACACACACACACACACACACACACACACACACACACACACACACACACACACACACACACACACACACACTTTCGTTCTGTTAGTCCCTCTATTTGTCTGTCTCACTGTCTCTCACAGTTTGTCAATTTCGGTCTCTCTCTGTCTCTATTATTTTTTCTCTTTCTGTGTTTGCTTTCCTGTCAGTCTGCCTATCTCTCTATCTGTTTCACTCTCTCTCACATTGGTTCTTTCTCTATCTCGTTCTCTCTATTTCTCTCTCTTTTTAGTTTCTTTCTATCTATCTATCTCTGGTTTTTAGTCTACCTGTTTCGGTCCTTTTTTCGCTCACCCTGCCTTTGATACCGTACCACTGTCTCTTTCTGTGCGCCTGTCTGCCCCTGTATTTCGTCTATCTTTCTCTCTCCTATCTCTCTCTCTATCTTTGTCTCATTTTCTCTCTTGTGACTCTCACCTGCATACCGAACTCGTCCCCCGTAGTGAGCGCCTTGTCGCAGGTGACACAGGTGAAACAGGCCAGGTGATAGACGGAGTCTCGCGCCCGCATCACCATCTCACGTGCCGTGATACCCAGGTGGCACCGCCCACACCGCTGTACTGCGAACCGTCTGACAAACAAACAAACAAATATAAAAAAAACTAAACAAACAACGTACATTCAAACTCATTCATGAAACACCAATCAACAGTATTTTGTCTAATTGATGTATGCTGATATGTGTGTGTTACGCCAAGGAGCGTTTATACATGCTATACAGACATCAATTTGTATTGTATTGAAAATTTCAATACATAGTCAGTCGAAAGCAAAAACATATTCTTATATAATACTAGCTGCCAAAATATCAATAAATCGGGGTAAAATCCATTTCAATCTAACCAAACAAAAGACCAACGACCAATCAATGTTCGTTTATCCTAATTAGACCAGATGAAAATATCTTCAAACGACACAATTGTTATTAGGCGCCAACATCATTTTTGAGGGAATATCATATCATACTTGACATCCATTCTATTACACCTAACTTTAGCAATTGAAGAGACGTAAAATGCAATGAATTGGGAAACATTAAGTGATGTGTCAGTATGACATGTTACAGGTGTAAGTTGTTACATTTGAGGCTGTGATATCTAATTGTTGGTGGGTACGAGTATGTAAAGATGGGGGTCTAGTGCTTGAGGGGGTCGCATCTTAAGTACGTTAAAGAAACAACCATACTTTCAACTTCATCTTCGAGTAGATCCAACCCCCGATGCTTACTGTACAAAGTCGGTGTTTTACTAGTCTCTATACACCTTTCTCACGCGGCGGCCATGATAGATCCAAGAAGAGGTCAATGAGGCAAACAGACAAAACTTATTTCTAAAATCAGGTCCCATTCAGTTTTCCCCCAAACCACACAAATTTTCATGATATAAGATAGAATAATAAATATTACAAGAAGTGTTATGCACCGAAAGATGTAGCAATTTAGAGTAGTGTAGACTGACCCCATAGTCCATTAAGAGATGCAAAATAAAAACATAATAATGCAAATTTTTAACGAATTTGCAGCCATTCACTTATTGGTCGATTTCCTAATTGGCAGGCTATCATTGGTCGAACTGCTAATTATGATGGACAGCCTTTTGTTTGCCACATTGAACTAGTTTTAGATCTATCATGGCCGCCGCGTGAGAAAGGTGTATCATGCTACAAGAAAGAGTAGAAATTGGCCAAATGGACATATATCATACCAGAGGAGTTAGCTGGGCGGGAGTATCGCACCTTCAGTACGACAAAGCTTCAGCTCCTCTACAATGTTATCTGTATATTGGGCCAACTCATACCTTTTATAGCGACCTATGGCGCCTGGTAGAGCTAACGTTCCATGTTTTCCGTTTATCAAAAACAAACAAACAGACATAAACAAAACAAAAAAGCGTTTCAGCTGTAGGAGATAGAAACACGTCAGTTCGCAGTCCAGTCGCACAAACAAACAAACAAACAAACAAACAAACAAACAAACAAACCTGTAGTAGTCCTCTCGACAGTAGATCCTCCCGTCTTTAGAGAAACACGTCAGTTCGCAGTCCAGCCGCACAAACAAACAAACAAACAAACAAACAAACAAACAAACAAACAAACCTGTAGTAGTCCTCTCTACAGTAGATTCTCCCATCTTTAGAGAAACACGTCAGTTCGCAGTCCAGCCGCACAAACAAACAAACAAAAAAAACAAACAAACAAACAAACAAACAAACCTGTAGTAGTCCTCCCTACAGTAGATCCTCCCGTCTTTAGAGAAACACGTCAGTTCGCAGTCCAGCCGCACAAACAAACAAACAAACAAACAAACAAACAAACCTGTAGTAGTCCTCTTTACAGTAGATTCTCCCATCTTTAGAGAAACACGTCAGTTCGCAGTCCAGCCGCACAAACAAACAAACAAACAAACCTGTAGTAGTCCTCCCTACAGTAGATCCTCCCGTCTTTAGGGAAACACGTCAGTTCGCAGTCCAGCTGCACAAACAAACAAACAAAAAAACAAACAAACAAAAAAACAAACAAACAAACCTGTAGTAGTCCTCTCTACAGTAGATTCTCCCATCTTTAGAGAAACACGTCAGTTCGCAGTCCATCCGCACAAACAAACAAACAAACAAACCTGTAGTAGTCCTCCCTACAGTAGATCCTCCCATCTTTAGAGAAACACGTCAGTTCGCAGTCCAGCCGCACAAACAAACAAACAAACAAACAAACCCGTAGTAGTCCTCCCTGCAGTAAATCCTCCCGTCTTTAGAGAAACACGTCAGTTCCCAGTCCAGTCGCACAAACAAACAAACAAACAACCAACCAACCAACCTGTAGAAGTCCTCTCGACAGTAGATCCTCCCATCTTTAGAGAAACACGTCAGTTCGCAGTCCAGTCGCACAAACAAACAAACAAACAAACCTGTAGTAGTCCTCTTTACAGTAGATTCTCCCGTCTTTAGAGAAACACGTCAGTTCGCAGTCCAGCCTCACAAACAAACAAACAAACAAACCTGTAGTAGTCCTCTCGACAGTAGATCCTCCCGTCTTTAGAGAAACACGTCCGTTCGCAGTCCAGGCCCACAAACAAACAATCAAACAAACAAACCTGTAGTAGCCCTCTCGACCGGTAGATTCTCCCGTCTTTTGAGAAAACAGTTCATTCCGCAGTCCAGCCGGCCCAACTAACCAACCAAACCAACGAACCAAACTTGTTGCCGTCCCCCTCCACACGTGGATTCCCCCGTCTTTAGAGAAACACGTCAGTTCGCAGTCCAGCCTCACAAACAAACAAACAAACAAACAAACAAACAAACCTGTAGTAGTCCTCCCTACAGTAGATCCTCCCGTCTTTAGAGAAACACGTCAGTTCGCAGTCCAGCCTCACAAACAAACAAACAAACAAACAAACAAACAAACCTGTAGTAGTCCTCCCTACAGTAGATCCTCCCGTCTTTAGAGAAACACGTCAGTTCGCAGTCCAGCCGCACGTCACACTCACAGCACTTGAGGCAGGCGGAGTGCCACTGCCTGGTCCACCGCGTGGAGGAAGAACCGGTCCTGGATCTTCTCACCGCACCCGCCACAGGCGATGGAGCCGGGCTTGGTGTCCAGGTTTACCACTGGCATCGTCTGGGAAAGAAAGAGGAAAGATATTAAAACCGGAGGTTCCACTGCAGCACCGCAGAAAGCTGCTTAGGAGGTCAATCGGTAT
>NC_049986.1:5626908-5687761 GCF_000003815.2 Branchiostoma floridae
TGTTATTGGACAGCAAGTCTTTTCTACTCAGGACCATTTGGGACCAGAGTTTCCGCTTCCTTCCAGCTAATCCCAAGTTGGTCAGTGTCCCTTTGTTGCATATGGCTACAAGTTAGTTTTGGTCTTTAACGCTTTCTTTTATCCTTTGTCGGGTCGCCAGTGTAGCGCTGTTTTAGCATGTATTACTCAGGCATTCTATTCTCCAACCTCTACCCACTTACCAGATATCATAAGGACCCATCCACAGCGTCTCGAGTTATGCATTTCACTCTCCCTCTACATCTCTCTCTTTCACACACACACACACACTGGCACACACATACACACACACATACACACACACAAACAAACAAACAAACAAAAAACACTGGTTAGGTTAAAAAGACTACAAAACATAGCTACATTCATAAATATGAACATCTTAAATTCTGTGCGAACAACGGTTGATTCAATCAACAACCCCATGCGCCTTTGTTACAACATCAATTGTCCCTTTGGTTCTTGTCCATTGCACATTGGATGTCAACAAACTCTTAAAACGAATGCATCAAACAACTCTTGAAAAATTCAAAAGCTAACGATATTGCTAGTCAGGAAGTCAAGTCACAGTACTAGTTCTCTATGATGTGTGAAATCGCACCAAGCACCATTCGCTGTCCGTAACGTCAGAAATAGTTCCATCTGGAGGACTAGTTCCACACACAAGATCTACATATGTAAAAGCGTCATGGAAGACCTAGTAGCTATAGTTGACGCTTGACAAACAACAACAACAACAACAACATCGTTCACAGAAAAGCAGACGACAAAGGTACCATGCGAATCTCTTCAAAGAACGACCGGTCTCTGCTGTCACATGGAAACACAAAGCCTTCAAATGACAGGAGGGAGAAAAATACAAAGACTCCTCGTCCACAACTGGAATCAAGATAGATTAAAGATGATAGAAATGTGCCATCATTCAGAGTGTGTCCGGGTGAGCTCGCTACAGGTGTTCGCAGGTAATGATGCCGCTAGAGACCGGCGCCACGCCGTCTCGTGGGGGAGACAAAGCCGGCAAAGTAGCGGCTGGGCTCGTAGAGTGGGAGACAGCACGAGAAGTACAACTGAGCGGAGAGGACGATTAAGAGTGGAGAAACGTAGCTGTAGTTACGAAGTAAAAATGAATGCATGTATAGTATATACACAACCTGGTCAGTTATACTTCCCGTGGTATAGGCAGTGTTTTTGTAGGTGTTTAATAACTACTTTGGCAGTTTATCTGTACGCATTTTTAGCAAAAGAGGGACACAACCACGCGTTGGCACCAATCATAAGAAATTATAAGTGAAGGGTCACAGAACAAAATACAATAACAACAACAAAATGAATTGTAGTATGAAGTACAAATGTTGACAAGAACCACGTTGTTCTTAATAGATCACAAGTCATATAAATCACCATTTATATGGATTACAATGTTGTATAATCTTCTAATCCATCAATGCGAATTGTTTACACATATGTATTATCCCTTGATTGGCCAGAAAAAGGGATGGAATAATTCAGATTCACGCCACCCCCTGACGTGAAATATTACATTTCTCCTTCTGCTCTTTTAGATAGCTATAAATTTTATATAATTGTGCTGGGCTGGAGAGAGAAAGAATTCAACGGTCATAAACAGTTTGACGTATTCGAAGAGAAAAACCATATATCTGCTGAGCAAAAAAAAAGAATATATGAATAGTATAAAGGTATATATCCTTCGATGAGTACGTTGATAGTTAAGAAATATTACTCATGGTTGCAACAACACGAAGTGTGGACCATAATTAAGTGAGCACTGATGTATAAGCCAAAAGACAAAATAGGTTGCAAACACCGAGCAATTTTTGCTGAGAATTTATGTTTCGCTAGAATAACATTGAAATCTTTAAATGACTAAAGAAAAGGTTGTATTCCATATTTTCCGGTACTAAGTTTTGACGACCATTAAGTAAACATTGATGTCTAACCAGTAATAAGGCCAAATATATTGCAAACATCCAAGACTTTTTGACCAACAAGAAAGAAGTAGAATTTAAATTCTTTGTAGCTGACGGATAAATCAGACAAAAGTAAAGGTAATATTCATCTCCTTACATTTGTGGATCAAAAATTGTGCAATTTTATGAATAAGCAAATAGATACATAACCGCTTTACCTTTTCTTAGCTTTATGTTATTTCTATGTTTGAGATTTGAATTATAAAATGATTACAAAGAAACGAGACTCGTCGTGCATGGACATATGAAAAAAATTACAATTTGAACGTAAATCATAGATTGGCTAAAACTACGAATAAAATTATTGGTGTCGGAAAATGTGCCTCTTTTTGCGCAACCGCCATCGTCAAATCAAGAAACTACTTCTACATATCCAAGCATTTGATTTGAAAATGTATACGGTGATAGACATTGTTGTGGTCAGGAAAAAAATCGTGGCTAACACAAAAAAACATTCTCTGTGAATGAGCACCAAGTATTTTAATCAAAGGCTGACGGCTATAGAGTATAAGATGGTGTCTAGTTTTGTTGCTGCCTTGCTGTTAGAATCTGCAGCTAGAATCTGCAACGTTCTTTTTGATGTGTCGCAGGCATGACTAAATCGTCAACAGTACAAATCAGACGTCTATTTTAAAATGAATTCAGTTTCCGTCTGTTTCGTCCTCCAGAAATTGAGAAAAAGTATGCAGACGGCTGCTAAGTACCAGGCATTCTAGAAGGGTAACATGGTTTATATGAAGGTCAACACCCACACACACGTGATTATAATCCCTAAATTTCCTTCAATCTTTGTCCTCAGAACGTCTAAAAGGACATATGTTGCCCCCTTCCCTCCCTCTACTATCTACCATTGGCACTTACGTTGTCAGTACACACGTGTGTTGTAGTATAGGAATAACGTGCTATACTTACGGACGCGCAGGTCGGCATGTTGAGAGCAGGACGGTTGAAACTGTGACTGTGTGTGTATGTATGTGTGTGAAGGAGGATACCCGGTGCACTGTTTCCCTCGCCCCCTCTCCAACCCACTTATGTTCAGGAAGTTTGTCTAGCTACTTTTTCTCACCTCAACTCGCTTCTGGTGGCGCACTGGGTAAACCTGCGAATCAGCTGGTCAAATAATCTGCTGTTTGTTCTTCATCACCAAGAAATTAAAGTGGCCCTCCCCCTATGGATTTACTCGAGTGCCAATGTTGAACGATAACTATGTATACGTTTTCTAGAGACAGGAGCCTAGTCTTTCTCCATAAAAAGAGCAAGGAGATGGACATGCTTGACTGGTATCTTCATCAAATATCTTTTCGTTTGTTTGTATAAATGGTCTTTGGACGAATTCGGAAAGTCACACGTTTTTTGTTTTTTGTTTTGTAATTTTCATACATCTCATCAATAGATTTTGATTTTTTGGGCTAATTTTTGCTATTATAACACATGTACAGAGGTTGTCTTTGCATTGCCACTTGACTGAATCTACAATCTATAAGATTATAAGAAGATTTCTAGAGCATAAAAGACTATTACGTCATTTCATCACCCAGGGCATCATGTCATATTTTTTTTTCTATGTTCAAATGATGCCAAACGGTTAAGTGCGAAAAGGTAAGATAATGACTTTCCACAACTTTCGGTATATAAGACCATGCCCATCTCTCGCCCTTTGACCACACAGTTGTGTAAGCACTACAGTGGTGTGTGTTCAACTGCCACCCCATTCCTCACAAGTGTAAAGAAAGCACGTAACTTTTGTTGGTAGCGAACACTCTATCCTCTAAAGCATTTACAAGTAGTAGTACTGGCTCTCATAGATAGAATTTAAAACTGTAAGGAACGTTGCAAATGTTGTACGGTTTACTCGATATTTTGAGGTAAGTGGGGAGGGGGGGTACTTCATATTTGTCATGTTTAACATCTTGCTAGGGAAAGCCCATGACATTAACCCAGACTACCCTTGCCACCATCGTACTTACAACACTGGTACGACAAATCCAGTAACCGACCCTTGCTATTTGCACGTCCAAAACAATTTTTACTTTGCTGTTAGGTGCGAGTCGGGACGTATTTCAGACCATTCCTTCTTGGCGACACTGCGGGCGGGTGAAATATCTAGCATTGATCTGACGATTCCGAGAGAGCAAATTACAAGTTGGTCTGCAAATGTTGGGCGCTCAAATCGACGGTGTTTCGACGTTGTGTGACATTTCCAAAAATCGACAAGGATGTGCCCGTCAACCCCGGTTGCGTGGTAACGTGCTATCCTGTCCTGGACCTTTCCCGTGCCTCGCTAGTGTGTGAGAATGCGGCCTGAGTTAAAGAGGGGGAGCGAGCAAACACTTGACTCCAAACTGTGATGTTGTCCCCGCGCAATCCGCATCCATACAAAACCTAATGAAGTTAAACCGGAGTGTTTGCCGTCGTTGCCTTGACAAATTTGCAGGGTGGAGTGGTGGGGAGGGGGGCGGCGGTTTGGATACATGTAACCGTATTTGTGCACCTGTGACATGTACAGCACTCAACTCCCCGCCCCACATTTTTTGAATGGGTTGATTGACGTCTTTGCAAGCGGTAGCTGAATGGAGGAATGAAGACAAGTTGAAAGACAAAAGGCAGGGCAGCTAGTGTCGAAATTCATAAGTCCACTCAAGCGCGGGAATAATGCCCTGGGCTAACAAAGTTAGTCAAATAATGTCTTTGGACCCAAGGACCAAAACCTACGGCCTTTTTGTATCTTTTCATTTACTGACAGATAAAAGCTCTCTCTTAACTAGTTGTGTTATCGCTTAAGACAATTCATAGTCACGTCATGAATTACAGTACACCTATTGTAGAATTGAAACATTAAATTACAAAATTAGGGTGACAATCTTTAGAATTGAGGCATACGTGGAAAATTTGATAGTATTAAACACAATATCTGATCTAACACCAAGTGTAATTTATCAATTGGGCATCAAAGAAGATCTAAGTTCTAACAACCAGTTTTCTCCTCTGTTCTCGGTTTTGTGTTTTTCATACTGTTTCACTTAGTGCCATGCCTGTTCATTCTCTGATATTGTCCTCCCATCTTTTCTGTTCCTTAACCCTCTTTCTTCCTCCCTGGAAGGTTCCTTCTCAACCAGTTGCCGTTTTGAAAAAGACAAAGACAAAAAAGAAACTATACATTGGTCCGTCACATCTTTCTTTCTCCCCGACTATGAAAGAAAACACCAACATCCCAGTGACCCAGTCTGAACTCGAAGATGGGGAAGATTTGCCAAACACGCGCGTGTGAGGAAGAATAACATTTATACAGGAAGTGTGCGGATTTGTTCACGACGTGTACACGGTGTGTTCACGGAAAACAACAGACACACCGCGACTGGAATACGACACCGGAAGTCAGGCCATAAGTAACAGCCATCTTTGAGAGGAGAGTTTTTTCCATCTCCCCGGATGAAACATTTAAGTGTTACTGCCTTTGAACACACTCGACTGTGTGTTTTTTCTTTATCTCAGACCACATAGTCTACGGACTTTTTAAGGACTTAGGGGCAGTGGATGGGCACGGTATTGAGATGCAAAGTACTCTCCAAGCAGAGGTTGAACCGCGCAGAAAAATAATAGCATTTCTGTTACAAACAAATACCACTGTGCACAAATGAATCAGAAACATAATTCGGGGTTTCAGCATGATATTGGAATTGAGGTACAAATTAAACGTCCCCTAATGAAGCCCGGGGTACCAACTTGAGTGAGCACAGAGGCTTGACCTCTGACCTTACCCCTAATTCCAGGCGCTTGATATGTTATTAGCTAACATTACTCAAGGATGCAAAGAATGCACGTGTTTGGTCATGGAGATAAGTAGACTGTACAAAGCAGCTTTTCGGAAAATTTCATAGGTGTAAAATAAAAACAAAGCTATCTCTCTAGTTTGGCTCTTTCTATTCAAAAGTCTTTCGTAAATATTTATTTCCTAAACGAACATTCGGTGACGACATACGTTTTAATGAATCTAATCTTAATTAAGAATTGAAATTTGAGCTTTGATGCTAAAATTAGACTTTTTTAAAGTTGTATAAAGTGAATTGTAATGCTAATTCCTAGAATAAAACGTGGCTTGCATCATTAACTAGTTTTAACCACAATCTAAAATGTTAACATTTAAGCTTAAACTATCAAATTGCATATGAAACGGTACGAAATACACACTGTGTACATCATACTATGGATGTTCAATGCGTAAGTTTCTGCATGAAGTTCATGCATTGTTAATATGACTATTTCATACATTTCTATTGATATAGTTGATTACTTCTATTATGATTTGTGCATTTGCTGGGTGGTTCTTATACCTTCGTTTTGGTGAATCATGAAAAAAAAAGATTCGAGACTCGAATGACTTCTGCTTGCATGAATTTAAATCTTCCAAATGGTAAAACATTTAAAATACCAACCAATATTATCGTGTTATGGCATTTAACATCAGTTTTCCATATCTTCAATATCAATAATAAAATACATTGAACAAAGTTTTACTTCTCCTTGCTTTAGTAGTGAAGTGTTTTGCGATGTGAGAAAAACACTTGGCACAGAAATCCATCGGAGGGGAAGAAAAAAAACAACAGCGATGTCAGGTTAGAGGCAATTTGTTTCTATATATCAGTTCATTACGTACGTCTCAGCTGTGTTTCTTTCCTAATTGGGACTTCTCCAGAAGCGAGATTTCTCCGAATGAATGGTCACGTTGCCGCGAAGACGGCATAACAACTCCCTAACAAGCTCCGTACCTGTTCCCTCGAGTGGCCGGGAATAATAACAATGACGGCGGCAGACAAATAGAGATTCTGATGTGTACGTGAATGTGGAGAAAAAAATGTTTTTGAAAGGACGGAAAAAAGAAAGTTGTGCAACACATAAATAAAGCTGCAATGATGCAATGGTCTTGTGATTTCAAAAGTAAAAATTAAAGTAACAGAAAAAAAAAACTTTTTTTATCTTGCATAAATAACTGTTAGCCTGGGTACCATCCGGATTGTAGTTCTTTCCAATGTTTATTATACACTATATACAGTCACTTCTCCGCTATTCTGGTATGTTATGCAGCAGAAGCGAATATGATAGAGAACTACTACCCGGATTTATCTGATGTGGCGTAAGATGCTATTTTCGTATCAATTTGGCCAGAAATGACAAAAGTATAATTGAGAAATAACCTAATACTCTGAAGTGAATTATCATCTAAAAAGGATCATCATATGATGGGCCCGTCGTTATACAAACACCGGTACTGTAGATGGGATAATTGTAATTGTGCATGACTGCGATGGCAGAACAATTTCCAAGAACTGCAATATTGGTCAGTTCACAGTGTAGCACCCCTCCCACCCCTGCCCAAATTATAGCTTTATATAATGTTGGAACTAGACAGTAACTTACATTTACTGACTACCTTATTATACGATACACACTTAAGTACAATGAGAAAATGTTATCCATTATCAACAATTATGTGTAGATGCGTAAAAAATCCTAACAAATAAATTTTCAGATAAACTTTCAATGAAATCAAATTTCCAAATCAAATTGAATTTTCTGAATATGATTGATAATTTGCCAGATGTGTATAAAAAAATTTAAATTTCAATGGTCATATCTATGTTCATCAAGATTATAGTGCTATCAATAGTTACATGTTTTAAGTAATAATTATATATCAAGAATTAATAATTGTTATGAATAATAATGACATTTTATACAGCCCCCCCATAACGTATATTGCAGTGAGGTCGCATTCGTCGGAGGTAGTCTTACGACTGTAACAGAACCAACTGCCGACAGGGATCTAAGACAGCATTTTCCCTTAGCAAAGCGGTTGATTTACGTACGACAAACGCACGGCCACGACCATCTCAAGAACAACCTATGTAATACGATCGTACGACAATATGTATCGTACATAAACTTGTTCAAAATGTACCAACGAAAGAAGTCTATAATGATCCTACCTGTGTAGTCTAGAACGCAGACTCCTTAGGACGATAAAATAAGACACAGTGGTTTCTACTCGCCCCAAACGGACTATGTTCCTGTGTATGTATCTGCCACAACCCACCTACTGTCTGCCCCTGATACTTTAAATCTCAACCTGAGCCACAAACACGACTTGAAGGGCGTCGCTAATCCGTCTTTAATCTCCCCGTGACGTATGGGAACAAAGCGTGGCGTGGTGCCGGACACAAGCTCTCATTATACACCAAACCCCGGGACAACAACAATAACAAAAGGGGGGTCATTACAAAGATTTGTTCACAGAAATGTTCAAAAACCCATGAAGAGGTGAAAGTAGCTTTTTTTTCATGAGGATTAGCCCGCTTGTGGTATACGGAAGGTCCTTGGGGGGAGGGGAGGGCCTAGGGGGACTCATTTACGGGAAGTACTGGTGAGATAATTGGTATGGAGTTATGGATGAGATGATGCGGATAGAAATGCGAAACGATTGGCGCCTCCGTATGCTCCATAAGTCACATTGCACGGCAGGTGTACAGGGATGGTAGAAGCGAACAGTCCTCTTGTTATCTAGTCATTATCTAACCTCCACAGATGAGCAAATGTCAAACGAACCTACTGTAAAATATCTGTCGCCAGGAAGATAGTTCTTATCTAAGTTTTCCCTCTTCTTTACCACTTTCCTTTTCAAAACTTATCGAATATGCGCCTTTCTCATATTTTGCAAAATGGTTCACCCAAAGTGTCCCTGTATTTAGAACGAACGTATTATACAACTTCTCCTTATTGTGACTTTCTCGCTTCTTTATGTTTTGTACTGCTGCTCGTCTTAGAAATCTCTTAATGGCTAGTTGCACTTAAAACATTCAAGAGGGTTTTTGAAAAAGGCGCACGAACTAAGGTGCATAAAAGTGTCTTCATCTTATAAAGAATGCTTACCAATATATATTCTTTCGTTTGAAAGAAGGCTTACGAAACACTGTGCATAAAAGTGTTTTTATCTTATGATGAATACTTATAAATATATATGTTGGTTAGGTAACGTTCAGATATCGAAAAGGCAGTGTGTATGACGCATGGAAAATGTTTAGTTGAATGTCATAATGAGTTATTAGAATATATCTTAATGGTTACGGTTCAGAGTGGACAAAGGAGGGTTTTCTTAAATCTTAAAGTTATCAAATGCAGTGTGTATGGCGCATGTAAAATGTTTTGTTAAATGTCATAATGAGTTATTAAAACATATCTTAATGGCTACGGTTCAAAGTGGACAGAGAAGGGTTTTATTAAATCTTAAAATGAGTTATTAAATATCTATTGATAGATATGTATTTCAAAATGTTCAGAAAGCAAGACATAAAATAGAGACGCGTTCTTACAGCTTGCTATGAAGATATCTGTCAATGATTATGCTAGATAGAATATTCAAGGAGGACTTACGTTGACGGAGGGTAAAGGTCCTTGTTTCCTTGTGACACAATGAGTACTTAGAATATACGTCTTTGTGGTTATTGTATTCAAGATGTTCAAAAGGTGCAAGAAAGAATGGAACAAAAGAACAACGCACGTGCCCGTCAAGAGTAATTTGATACATTTTGCAGCCGAACTTTAATTGCCGAACCAATGGTTGTCCAAAAATTAATGAGCATCGATGTGACCTCTTCTTCATTTATATAATGATATAAAGGGACTGTGAGTTATATAACGTTAACTGAACTTCAATGTGACGTACCAGCTTCTGTATTTGTATCTGTACCTGTATAGCCGGTATAACAGCCCTTCGGCGTAATACACCAGCTTCTGTATATATCTGTATAGCCAACGTAACTGCTCTTCAGTGTAACACACCAGCTTCTGTATCTGTATCCAGCCGGTATAACCGCCCTTCAGGGTGACACGCCAACTTCTGTATCTGTATCTACATTTATATATGCATATATATACAGCTGGTATAATCGCCTTTCGACCTTAAACACCATATTCTCAAGCACGCAGCGCGGCAGCAGCTGGTTATATTACACTGAACGACCTGTCACACCTAGCATTTGCACATCTCTAACGTTGTTCAACGCTATCGTAGAGTATGATCCTACAATACTTGATGACAACGATTTTCACTCTACGGTAGCTCCAAGTAAAAGAAATTAAACACCTCAATTCTGAATTGATAACTGACATTTGAAGGCATAATGATTATTTCTTGTTCAAGGCTTTTCTGAACTGGAAAATAAGATGGAATATCATGATATTTTCATATTCAGATTATTATCTATTTCATCATTAGTATTGTTCATGTCATCAACAGTATCATGTTTTTTTTTTGTGTGTGGTTCTCCTGTCGATTGGACAGATGAGGAGGCAGACAGGCTTTTTGCCTGTTTGCCTGACCTGCACATGACTTTTTATGGTGAAGGAGGGGTGTGCAATTCCTTCTCCACCCTCTCGTCTACTGGAGCACTAAGTTTCACAGGGGCAACTGTATGCAACGTGTGAGGCGGCTCCAGCAGATGCAGTTTTGTTGTTTGGAGTATCCGTCTCCTAGGAGGACTTCCGACTAAGGATGTAAGGGGTTCCTCCTACCCCCGACTCGTGTGCCATGGCGGGTGCCGCTCATGCCCCTAAGGCCTGTCTCGGCCACAAAGCCCCATCAAGTTATTGATAGTCAAGTATCATGTTATTGATAGTCTAATCGGTCACACTCAGTAGAGTTAAGCTGCCAGTTTTCTAGTTATATCCTATTGTCTTCATTTTATACTATTACTCTGGAAAAGGTACGAGTTACCATGATATCAGCCTGTCTATTCTTGTTCCAGTCAATCAAACTATTGTGTGTACCCGAACAACGTGAACTGTTAGCAAAACTATCATGTATACATGAATATGGATGCTAGAAATACAGTAACTTAACATTGCAAGTTAGAGCTAGAACTAAACGTGGAAGGAATTCAATTAGTGTAAATCACCGAACCATTTGAACCCATGGAAAAGAAAAAAATAATTAGAATTGCCTTTCGTGACGAATGAACCAATTGTAAAAGATTGGCTAGTTTTGGCAAGTTAATTATGAATAATGTTGGAATTTTCCTTTTTCATTTCTGGTACAAAGTTTGAAGAGAACTGTAAAAGAAACGTCTCGAAATGTTTCTTTTGTCCATTTTTCTTATGTGATATCATGAGCAATATAGCTACATTTGACAGGTTCGTTTTTCTTAGACTTATAGCGTTGCAAAAATTTATATGCTTTCCTTTTTACAACACATTTTGAAGAGATGGGAAAAGAAACGACTAGAAATATTTCTTTTCTCCCTTTCCTTCTTGCCCGCAGCTAAAATACACGCCTAGAACCATGTTCTACAATTGAAACAGACAGAGCGCATTGTCTCTCTGATCCGGACCGTATGTTATTCTCTTCTACCCATTCATTTTCTATCCATAACAACAACGCATTGTAAAGAAGAATTGAAGATGATTGAATTAATGAATTACCTAATCAATGAGCCGAAAGCCAATCAATTTTAGTTGAAGGTTGCTGGTTGGAGGAAATTGAACTGAACAGCTGCAAGTAACAGACAAAGCGGAAAAGGTGATCAATTTACTCAGGAAATATCGGAGATTCTTGGTATACCGGTAAAACAACACAACAAAGGAATATAGATAGAATAAACACAGACTACAAACTGATACAGGCGATATGTAATATAAAACAAATCAAAACAAAACAAGTCAAATAAAAAAAACTATATTTTCTTTTCATATGACAGACATACGTTAGTAGCAGGTGATCGTTAAGGAGAGGCACATAGAGAGAAACATGGTCGGGGAAAATCGCAATTTCACGGGCCCGGCTTGACCGTATGTCGCCCCATCTGCTATTACCCGCTCCTGACATGTGTTTCCTAGTCCATTTCCAATTGATGGATGTTATAGAGTCTATTGGGTGTATTTAAAAGAACACAACCCGATATACGTGCATAATATAAACACGCATTTGGTGGATAATGACATAAGAACGTATTATCCATATAACATAACTTCCGTATTTTAATGTGTAGGAAAAACAACATACACGGTTTATTTTACACAAATGACAGCAAGTAGATAAAAAGTAATTTCTAAAGAATATGACAAAAGTTTCATTTTAGCGGACAATATTGTTTCTTTCAAGCTAAGATAATATTTTAAGTTTTCTACAATATATAAACGATACATGTAAACTATGACCATATGTTGACAGCGGGGTTTTGAATAGGGGTGGGTCAAAACTCTCGTCGTGAAAACCATTTGAAGTGTTGATTTCATTTGTATGAATATAATGTAAACCGCTTAGAAATGGTGACAAACCTTGGAACGAAGTGTTAAGGGGATAGAGCTTACCTGAACTAGCTAGCTAGCAGCAACGGGAGGACTAGGAGAAGTTTTCGGGACGCCTCCCTTCCTTCCCCGTAAGGGATTGAGCACGGGACCGGTACCTCGTAGCCAGACAATTATACACCCCAGGTAGCAATTTTTAACCCGGCAAGCGGCACACACACACTTAGACATCCACACTCACTGTTCTGAGTGGTGCTGTACCCACGGCGCGGCATTGTTGCGTAGGAAATTGAAAAATACCGCAACGGATTACGTATCTCCTGCAGCCGACCACTGCCAGTATCCAAAATGTACTGTGTTTGTTACGGACATGGAAAAGTAACGGAACCTCGGTGGCGATAGAGTTTTGTTTGTGAACAAAGCGGTCGGAATTTGCTTCAATTTGCACAAGTTCTTACCAGAAAGATTATCTTTTGTTGATTTCACGCTTCGCTTGTAATCTTGCGGGTTTCTTTCTCATGGCAAAACCTACAACATATGCATGTAAGGACCCTAGTACCCGCCTACCTCGGTACGGGTTAGAATAACAATTATACTACAAACTTTGCTACAACGTTTTCCCTGTAACCAAACAGTATGGTGTTTTCTGTTGTCTTTTTAGCTTAGGAAATCTCAGTAGCGGAAATTAATGATGCGAACACGAAGTGTCGTTAAAAACCTATCAATCAATGTATACAGCTATCTAGTTTGCATGGGCTGGTTCGTGTCCATTCGGACGGAGTAGAATCAAATCGTCATTCTTACCCCCTTTGTCTAACAGGTCATTACTTGTTGAATGGATCCTCTTTTCTGATATGCTATTTTCTATTTTTTCAGTTGCTGATCCTGAAGAATAAGTCAGACAAAAGAAGGGAAATATGCTCAGAAAAGGAAAGCGTAATTCACTGCAAGGCGGATTTTAAGGGACCACTACCGGTGACAAGATTGGTCTGAACGCGTGGTGAGATTGTCTGGCTCGCGGGCGCCGAGAGAACATACCTACGGACCTATAATCCTCCGTGGGGCTTTTCCCAGACTACTTTTCTCATCATTATTGCGGTGGGAGATCAGATTAATATCTTTACGTCACGGATGAAATATTTCTAATCAGAGAAAAAGGAGAAAGAATACAAGCGAACGACGGAGTACAGTTTTTTTTTGTAGCCGTTTTTCTCAGAAAAATCTCGCTGTCTAAAACTGAGTTTTTTATATTTTCTAAGCAGGGATTCATAAGTTTGCTATCGTAAATTTGGTAGAAACGATATTTCATAAAATGGCTTGAAAACATACGTTTGATACAATGTCTTCAGTTCAGTAAGCACATAATACGTGAATTGACACCCCGGCTTGAAGAATTGCTTTATAATGGGCTGTATACGTGATATATCTTCATAGGCTGCAGTATCTCCTTATCCATCTATCGTATCTTAAGTTAAGCTATATGAGATATTATACGGGCTCACAGATCATTTTCATTGTTGAGAATAGATAGTATCACTTCAAAAATATATGCGATGTTGTCGGCTTGGAAATACGACAGGTGAAAAAAACAAAACAACATCACCAAAACTCTTCAATGTGTGAAACCACTACCTACATACCTGAAGACGTTCAGATAGGTGAGAAGGTGATAGACGGGAGGATAAGGAGGGAATACACGGTGTCTCCCGGCTGTGGCCGTCGTCTGACAGTATCATTAGAGCTCGCCTCTACACGATCCTTTTGAACGTCAAATCAAAGCCGAACGGTTCGGTACCCTTGGGTAACGCGGACCCCGAACTAACGCGATCCTACCGCCTGGGTAACCTACCTTGATCATAGATGCACCTGGGATATTCTCGGCTCCAACGGTACACATGGTAATTATAGTACTCCAGCCTTGCTGCCGGCTTCTAACGTGGAACAACATGTATAGTCATGTATGTACCCCACCGTTAGTTACATGCCCACTTCCCCGTAATGTAACAACTCCTCTACATGTGTACCTCGGGAGTTTAGTCAGGGTAAATATTTGATTACCGTCTCATGTTTCTGAGAGAAAGTGGCGGACACTACAACAACCCCCACTCTCTAAACAGCGAGGTTTTACTCCATTACACATGTTAGGCCGGTAGTCAACATGCCTCTCTCACAGTGCCATGAATGGATGGAGCTTCAATCGGGCTTTTCTTAGGTGCCGAGCTAGTGAAAGCTCTAACTTTTTTTGTTCAAAGATTCCCATCCGAATATGCCAAAAATAACGGTTACTCAAGCAACTGGATATGGTTTTGAAACGGTCAGACGTTTCGGATAGAATCCACTATCCTTCGTCAATGACACTGAAGAGATCTGGAAGAAACAGGTCTTTTATACTCTAACTATGAATGAAGACAATTTCAGATGTCCAATAGGAAAGGTTGTAAGACAATTCAGACTGAAGACAATTTGGATTCCAAAGAAAACAAAGCTAAGCCAAAGTCAAGCTGAAGACAATTTGGATTTCAAAGGATATCAAGGATAAGACACAGTTAATGCAAATGAGTCAATTAGCTCCTGTTGTTTTAGCTCCTGTTGTTTTATCGACGTATCCCATCCGAATAGAATAATGTCGCACCGGTTTGAAGAATGTTTGTACGATTGTACAATTTTGCAGTTGGACATCATGAATCACGGACATAGGTTACCCAAATATTTGAAAACCGTATCTTGTCGGATATAGGTTACCCCACGGATAAAGGTGAACTTGCGTTAGTTATAAACACAAGACAGACACAAACATACATGTCATAGAAAGAAGCGACTTTCTTTTGTGATAAATTGAATTAAAACTTGTTCCTTTGGATGACCATTGCGACCAATGTCATCTTAAACATTCTGCATAGTATCAGTCTTTACGAATATCCTTCAATGGAAAAAAAATCGTATGATTGAAATTAAAGGTATACGAGACGGCTAGAAAAATGGAATACAATACCCACATGAGATCAACTTTACTTGTAACTCTGTAAGTAACAAAGACGATGTTTTGACTTCGGTGGTGTCCTTTGAGAAACATCCCTATATATATTTCAGGTAGCCCGTCACTTATCATAGAGTACCTCTTTTCTATTTTATGCTATATGATAAGAATAGCATAAAGGTAAACATAATTTTTATCATAGTTCTAATAGAAAGTGACAGGAAGATACGCTTATACGTAAAAGTTAATCAGAGATAGGATGAGCAAGAATAAAACGACGATTTTAACAATTATTATACAGATAGTGCCACAACATTGGTTTGTCGTCTACCATTACATAAAGCCTGACAATGGCCTGAAAATTATGTTTCAATTCTGTCTCTATTAGAATACGTCATTCAGTCATGATCTGAAAAAATGAAAAGGGTAAGCAACAATATAACAGTCTATATTTGGCGTTAACTATCGTACAGTGATTTCTTTGTATATTTTTGTCAGACGCTTTTTGCCATTGAAGAGATATTGGTACCAACTCAAGTTGAAAATTCTCGTTAATCTCGTAAGTGCATACTTTTTCGTCCGAATTCATTTTTTTACAGTCTGTATAAGTTAGTTACCCTAAGGCCATAGGCTCTCGTGTTGTAGTTAATTTCTTAAGAAATATTGAAATTTTTGTGAGAGACGACAAAGTGTGTAATAAGCTAAATATTGTGTGAGACAGCCTAAACAAGACGGTCCTCAATGCGGGATCTTCATCCCTTACACTAGAGGTCGGAGGTCATGACCTAGGGTCAATCTCAGAGACAGACAGGTCAAGTTTTTCTCTCCGGGCGGTCCTCATCTGTCTCTTATAGACTTAGACTCACAGTCGTTTCTTTCTTTCTTTGTTTCTTTCTAACATTTCTTTCTCATTTTCTTTCAAATGTTGCTAGTTTCTTAGGTCACAGCGATAAATTTCTCTATTTTCATATCCTATTTCGTTTTTCACCCTTTTTCTATTTCTAGAGGTAGTAACGTGAAATATTAGTTTTTAAAAGACTCACACACATAATTCTTCATCCTATTTTTTGTGTGTGTGAGATAAACGATTTTCCCCGTAGACTCACTTCTTTTCCTGTCAGTTTTAATTTCTTCTCTTCTTTTACTGTCTTGCAATTTTTGTCCTTATTTCTCTCATTTTGTGTTCTTTTTTCTGATACATATTGCTCTTTTATTGTAAAGGAACTCCTCTCCTAGTTTTCTGTCCAATTCGTTTGTTCTCTGTTGTTTAGTGTCATGTGGACAGGTGTTTCAGAGTTGAGTAGTTGCAGCGGTGCCGTGGAACTGTGGCGTTGGCGTGACTGTCATCAGGACGGCACGTTCGGTCAACAACGGTCGGTCAACTGTCGGAAAAGGGTCGTGGTTTGTCTACCAAAGACACCGGATACCAACAGTGAGGGCTGCTTCCAGAATACCACTCCTCCTTGATCTGAATACTGTACTGACATCCGGGTTAGAAATCTGCACCGTGCACTATGGAGCGGAGACCTCAATTATATTTCTTCCCGCGTCGTTTTTTTTTAAATCCTGCGAAAAAAACAAGGTTTTACCCTATCTGTAACACTAAAACATACCATAAACGTCGTTTTCTGAAGACATTTATTCCGTCGTAAGTGCGTTCGTTGTACAGTCTGATCATCGATGTTCTAAATGTTTTCAGTCAGAAGTTCAATTCGTCATCATGACAAACTTTGGTTATCAGTTTTTGAATCAAAAACAAACTAAGTAAGAATCCTCCGGCTTGCCCTAGTGAAGCGGGCAGGAGAACTATACCCACATCACCGTAGAGCTAGCGGCGAGCTCACGATGGTGTGGTTCCCCGGCTATCCTGGTGATCAGGTGGCTTGTGTCACACTTCCCCCGGCATGACACATGACAGGACCGAAGGCCGGCCCAGTCTTCACGGTTTGTTCCGCTACAGACGGACCGAGTCAAGCATGGCCACGCTTCAACATCAAACGGCTACAGAACCCGGCCTTGTGTACAGACTGCGTATGCGAGCTTTTGAGCTGAGCTTTTTCACTCCATTGAATGTAATACGAAAATATTTCTTTTACATGGGCGCGTTCATTATGAAGCTATAGGAAAACTCCCCATATCGTTCATTCTCTGTTGAGTGAGCACATTTCCCCTAGATCATGAGAAAAAAATTGCCAATGAACAATAAGTTCTTTGTTTATAGTAATTACAAACTACACTTTGTCGCTCCCCGCGAGAGGCAATTTTTCTTCTCTCCAAGCAGAGGTTAGGCTCCGGCTGTTTTTTTAACGTTTTTTTTAGTCGTTTTTATCGGGCTTTCTATTTTGTCATTTTTCTTGAAGTACGCCAGCCAAACAGGTTTTGTTAGGTTTTGACACAGGAAGATATAAAAAAAAATAGAAAACCCGATAAAAACGACTAAAAAAAAAGTAAAAAAAAAACAGCCGGAGCCTAACCTCTGCTTGGAGAGTACAGTTTTTCGCTGTTCGTGTACAACGTAACCACACGACTCAGAACCCAGGACTGTGTACCTCCGACATTGCGCGCGGTTGCCAAACATTACCTGCTGACTTCTTCTGTTACAAACAGACTTTCACCAATCTAATTTTTGAGATCATTTGGGCTGGCTGAACTGACTGAATTTCTCACCACTAAAATCACGCGTCAAAGCAGCCGATCAGTTTTTGGCTCGACACACTTTTAGGGTCATCACTCCGAGTAATACATGAATAAAACCTCTCCTCAAAGCCGTTGAGGAATTAATGCCGAATGAATGCAAGAACAAACAACTCATAATATGTTCGTCTATCTACCTATGCCATTTATAACATAAGACATTAGGAGAGCATGGTTGAAATGAAAAGACTAGAAGGGCGCTGCATGTTTTCATTTGTAACGCAATGGTGACAATGATATATATTATGCGGCATACATATATGTGGCAGGCGCCGTTAGAATTGCAGTAGCTCTATTGACTGTAGTTGTTAACAAAGGTCTAAATGCGCCTCCTAGCGGAGACCGCTTGCCATGTACCTGTGTGACCAGTTTAAGCTTGGGTCACGTCACAATTGGCCCGGTGCCCGTCAGGGATGTAGCCCCGGCCAGGCTCTGAAGTCGGGCGGACACCGGCTTGCGTGGTCACAATTTAACGCTGCCTTCACGCTGCCCCGTGGGGGTCCCGGAGTGTTTCGGCGGGCACCCCGTGATTTTTCTTTAGAAAGTGTCCACCTTCCTATGTTCGTCTCCGGCAGACACCCGTCAGATGTTCTGACGGTGCCCTGTAGTCACCCCTGCGGGGTCCGATAGGGTAACGTTTGTCTCTCACAGCCAGGTGGGGCAGTTTTAGGGTACCGGGTCCCTGCCGCATGACCTGCGAATAACGGCAGGGAACCAGGCAGGCTCCTGGTGGGCACTCGTCATATCTAAGGGGTATAAAAACCAGCATTGTCTGCATTCACTTAAATAAACGTCCTTGACTAGGAGCGAAGACAGAAACTCAGACAAAAAAAGTTGTATGTTTATCTTAAAATTTGTTTGAAAATCTCCTATCCGAGGGAGGGTTACGCCAAATGACCCCACAAATTACCACCCACAGATGTCATTCTTATAGTCAAATCAACATGGCCTAAGTGAAGAGGGAGAGAGAGAGGAAACAACAAACACATTGTCTGAGACGGCAAGAATTTTGTCTTTAATTTCATCACTTGCCTTTTAAACAAACGCTTCATGGTAATGGGGCCCGCTCCTACAAAATCGCTCAGAGTTCCAGAAAAGAAAAGAAACTGACTTTGACGTCGTCATGTTATAACGTTAGGTGAGCTTAGTAACAAAGTCGCCAGGAGGCGGTGTTGTCCAGGGTCTACACTACAGTTCGACATCAGTCACTGCCAAACATTCCATCACAGCCTGCTCGGCAGTTAGCAGTAAATTCCGCGGGAAAACGTTGACTACCCTGGGAAAGAAGCCCCGTGCTAGTCGCTCCTCACACATGTAGCCTACAAGGTCGAACGCGTAGGTGGGAGCCTCCTGGTCCAGACATCGGCCCCAATACTCCTGCCACCGCCTGCTGTTGTCCCCGTCCTTGGTGCTGACTGTACCATCAGTAGGGGTGTTAGGATCGGCCTCGTCATGCGGGTTTGTACCACAAGTCCCTTTCATACCACGAGCAGGGCTCAGTTGGACTTCTTTTTGTTGCCACCGCCGCTTGATATTTCCTTGCGGTACGACATTTTGGTTCTGGCCATTAGATTCCTCTAAAGCCTTCCTGAGAACAGACCTAGCTTGGTGAACTTTCTTTGGGGTCTTGTAGTGGGTACTGGACTCTGCAGAGAGAAAATCAGCGGAGCTGCAGCGTCCTCTTGCGGAAGTTTGTCTATCTTCATCTTGTGGCATTCGGAGGACCGTGCCTGGCGCGGGTGCGTCTGGGTAACTCTGGTAGTCGATGGCGAAGAAGACGACGCGACGATCTGACGTCACGGGGTCAACGTCCGCTTCAACTTGTAGGAACTTTCGGCTGGACAGGACAACATGGATGGCTTTCTGGAAAGTAAGGAAGGACAAGTTAACCTGCGCCATGGTGACTTTGTCTAGACCGTTTCAACACAACATAACACAACACAACACAACACAGCAAAACACATGTACAGCTCAACACAACGCAGCACAACACATGTACAACACAACACAACAAAACACGACACAACACATGTACAACACAACACGATACAGCACAACACGACGGAACACAGCACAACACAAGAGTCAAGACGACACGACATAACAAGTCAAATTTGACAAGATAAACAGCTGGTAAACACATCACAACATATAATATGATATTATTGATTAATATTGTATCGTAATGCACGCAATTCTTTTGTTGATGATAAAATAAAGAAAAACTGGAAATATTTGTGGTTGGCACCAAAGTAAAGTTGAGTAGTGGTACCTAGCTATGATCCTACCATTTACTTAGTACATGTACTTGCTAGTAGTTTTCGAGCGTAAACTTTCAAATCTCTTCACTTCTATGCATTTCCATTTCATTACTGACTAAAGTTGTGTAATATTAAATTGTTGTAAATGCTAAAATCTCCTTTTCGTTCGAAGTTAAGTCATCAACGTTATGAACATAGAATTCACAGTACTCACCACAACTGCCACCGTGGTTGCAGTTCCATCTGTCTGTTGCCAGAGGTCTGGGTAGCGGTTCCTGGATGAAACAGGGAAATCACAATAATGTTACAAGATTTTGCTCGCCCCTGAGGCGCCGCCAAAAAAGTTAGTACAGTAGAACGAAAATTAGTAGAGTAACGTTAGGGAACTAGGAGGGTCTGCATGGGGGTTCCGACAACGATTTACGCTGAATTCAGAAGAACCCCCTACGTATTGCGCTTAACCAAGAAAGCCATTTACGCTAAATTTGGTCACCTCGTTACGAATTATGTAGATAAGATGGTTTTCCCTACGAATTACGGGAAATAAAATAGGCTGCCTACGCCTTACGTAAAAGAGCATGCAGACCCATTCACGTTTGGGTTGGGGGCAGTCCGGACATTCTGAGTGACAAAACCTGTAATGTATAGGAGAAACGAAACAATTTTACCTGAAAAATTGCAGGATATGTTGAGATCGCAGTAGACCGTGCGTACTAGCGGCTAGCGCCTGAACTACAGTTGCAAAATGCCGTTTGTTCAGACGTTCTCCCCCTCGCCAGGCTACAGGATCCACCAGGACGTTGTCCACATACTCCTCGGCCATTCTTTCTACCCCCTCGTACAGCCTCTGAACGGTCTCCCCGTCTACATTAGGTGACACCCCCAGGAAAGTTAGGAAGCCCATTCGGCGTTTTGTGTTCTCCCATTGCCAGAGGGCCTTGGGCGAAATCTTTTTGGGAACATCCGTAGTCTCACCAACAACAGTGGCCATCTTTGAACTCTTTTAGATTTGATAAGAACGAGAGAATGTTGGAACGTTAGAACTCTTAGTTCTTAGAACAGAACGTAGTTCGCGCACTTTGCGAGAGTTTATCTCGGGTGAAGGTTGTCCACTTGACTTCAGATATCTAGGTAAAAAGAAGACCTCGAAAGTTATTTGAAAAAAGGGACGGTATAATTGCATCCGCGATGGAATTATGGGAGTTAATGTTTTAGGTTCAAAGATCTATATAGATTGTAGACACTGTTTAAACGTTGCGGTAAGATGGGAAATATTCACGTTGGTTCTATGTTCACGTTTTTCACGTTGACACTTTTACCGCGAAAGCAAAACTACTGTGAAAATTTTCCCTTTTTTACGGTAAAACCCTGCATGGTATAGTTACTAGTTTCAAGCCGCGAACTTTGAACAACGGCGAATAGCGGAATACTCCATTTTCTCCTCTCTTTTCTACAAATGAGAAAAAAAAAATACGTACGGCGATAGTTATATTATGGAGAGGTTTTTTTTAGAATAGATTTGTAACGTTATTTGTTTGTATTTGTAAACGTGGCAACCCCAAATGTGATGAATGATTTTGAATTCGCGATCGTGTTTTGGTCTCAGTGAGGTGTCTGAAATATGGTTGCAATTTCTGTAAAAATCGCTAGGTAGCAGTTTTTACAGGTAAACAAAGCAAGATCACATCTGGAATTCATCAAAACAGAAACCCATGGCCACCTGCATGACACACCTACCTGATTTGCATTCGTGAAATTTTATGGTACTTTCCTGGCTGTCAATCCTAATCGACGGTCTGGCCAATAAGCGAGATCTCACAACTGTAATTGGATTAAGGGATGGGCGTGTCCAGGCATGACGCACCACAGTTTCGTGTCACGTGTGGCTGTGTTGTCATCAGACTGAAATAAAGCTTACGCTATTCAGATGTTTCAGAGTCCAGGGTGACTTTGGGGGTGCTGTTATCCATTCTTGGACTAGAGCTAGGCAGAGAGCCTAGCTAGTCAATTCCTGCTAACACTAGCTAGGTACAGCCTTGCCTGCACAACCCTAGTGTAAACAACAAGGTAAGGCATTGTCAAAGTCTCAAATTTCTTGGCAATTTGATACATAACGTTACATTTGTTGTTGTGTCGCAGTGTCAAGTGGTTTATAGTTTGGAGTTTTACGGTTGTAGCTAGCACCCGTCCTTCCGTCCTTTGACGGAATTTTGCAGCTGGGGACGGAAAATGATCTGCCCGTTCCGTCCTCTGTGACGGACAGAAATCAGTATGTAAACTAAGATCATAGAATAAAACTGTCGCCCTTGTGGAGTTTTTCACCAAAACAGATGCTGTTGAACAACTTAGTATACCAACCAAATTTACACCTCAAAATGCAGGAAATAGCTTGTCTGAGGGTCTAGATTGAAAAATTTGCCAGGGGAATATGCCCCAATCCCCAGACCCTCTTAGGAACGTCGCGCTTTCCGTGCTTGATAGGATTGACGGGACGGAAAGTGATTTCAGGCTGGCTACAACCCTAAGGTCCGAGTTACGGCCTGACCGAGGGTAGGATTGCCCGACGGCCGAAGGAAACTCAAGTTTATCGCAAAAAAAGAGCAAAAGACGTGACATCAGTGCACATCATCTCAACAACTTTGTAAATTCAAACAAGAGAACCGGGCAAAGGAACAAAACAGTTGTTTAAGTTTTCATCAGCAGCGCAAGCAAGCAAGTTCGAATCTTTCAAATCGGACTATAGGGCGTTGAATTACATTTGTACTCTTTAATATGACAAAAGCTTTGAGTGCTCCATTGATTTGATATACAGTGTAGTTCTTAAAAAGAGTACCAAAGTCGCAGATCCATATGAAAAGTTTATGACAACTATACATCGTTTGTTTCAGGAGCTGCGGTCTATGACGACACTTACATGGCTCGGACCGGCGACGTTGTGACCTCTGACGCCCCTTACAAACTCAAGCTCAAGGTCAACGTGTCATCACCTAACTCCATTGACAAGATCGAGTCCCCGAAGTCTTCTATTGACGTGACATATGGAGGTACTTCTGCACAGGTACTGGGACTTTTTATATTGACTGTCAGACAGTCTTATAAGGTTAACAATAGTTCACCTCATCCGCTAGGTAACAGGTGTATTTTGTTGTATCAAAAAATTTGATAGGGATATCAAGTTGTCAAATGGTGCTTTCAAATTGCAAGTTATGTCATCTATAAAAGTTAAAAACCACCCTCCATGGACTTGGTAGCCACACACACATACACAAAGTTTACGCTGCCGCAGTTACACACACACACACACACACACACAGATACACACACATAGCTTTTAATATAGCTTTTATTAAAGACACATACACACACTCTCAAACGCATTAATGCAGAGTCTGACACACACAGAGGCACATACACACACACACACACACACACACACACATTAAAAACAGACACACACACACACATATTTGTGCACACATTAATACAGACTTAATTGCTAATTTCAGATTCTATTTAATGTCTTGACCAACTACGTATACATTAACTCTTTAAGTTTAACACCGTCTACCTACTCTGTGTCCACTATCAGGTTAGGCTGAAGGATGACCACAAGCTGGACTCAGATGTGGAGCTCTATGTCCACTACAAGGACAAGCACAGACCATTTGCAGTGACCGAGCTTGGACAAGGAACAGGTACTATCATCATGTACATTCCTAAAGCTTTGAAATTCATGTTTACTTAGTAAGTATATATTTTACATTACCTACAAATTACATCAGCATTAATGTGTGTGTTTGTGAACACTATGAAATAATAAAGATTGTCTGGATGGATTGCCATGATATTTAGTATTTAGTGGGTAGGTGTTGATGAGACCGTTAACTTAGAGATTGAATTTCTTAGATTTCGGGCCCCCTATCAGCTTTCCTTGGCACTGCAGCTGAGCTTCTGGTTTTGATATCTCGTTCGGGACAAGCTATGGCCATTTTTGTTTGGTACATACATGATGTAACTGACATTAGTTTGGGCCCACCAGCAGACTTTCTTTGGAAGTGCAGGTGGCATTTCAGTTACAGTTTTTGAAACAGGATATGTCTATTTAGTTTTTTCATACCATATTTATGTTTCCTGCATATGCTTTATGCTGGTGTGTTCTTCTTTCTTTCTCCTTCTTCTTCTGTCACTTTTGGCGATGCCTAGGTGCCTACTGTACAGTAGTTTTTCCTTTTGTATTTTCTTTTTTGTTGGCAATGCCAGTGTGGAACTATAGTGTTGTGTACGAGTATCTTGACAAAAGGCAAATTCCTGGGAGTGAAATATCCTGCATTTTCTCATGAATGTTGCTTTCATTTTCTCATGAATGTTTGCTTTTTTTAGTAATGTATTTTTTTTTAAAAATAGACGGCTTCATGGCAGACCACACCGTTATGCTGACCTTCGTGCCCGACCTTTCCCGCGAGGACCTGGTCGCCAACTGCGGAGAGTTCATATTCATCCTGGACCGTTCGGGTAGCATGAGCGGGAACAAGATCAAGAATGCTCGCGAAACCCAGTC
Organism: Branchiostoma floridae; assembly: GCF_000003815.2. Classification (NCBI taxonomy): domain Eukaryota; kingdom Metazoa; phylum Chordata; class Leptocardii; order Amphioxiformes; family Branchiostomatidae; genus Branchiostoma; species Branchiostoma floridae. The sequence continues at coordinate 5,651,722 of NC_049986.1, forward strand.
CTCCTGTTCCTGAAGAGCCTTCCCGTTGGCTGTTACTTCAACATTGTCGGATTTGGCAGCAGGCACGAGTCACTGTTCAAGTAAGTCCTAGAGTTTAAGTCATGACCTACTGTAAATGCATTTAGGTTTGCGGGGATTTAATTTTGTGGTAGCGGGAAAAAAGTCTTTTCGTGGTGGTTTTAATTTCGCAGTAGCACCATGGCCTGTAGTCTCTTACTGCCATGGAAAATGTTTGCGGTGGTTTTAAGTTCGCAGTTAAGCGGCCACCGCGAACATTAAATCACCATGAAAGTTTCTGCATTTACTGTGGCCTGTATTTTTACTGTGGCCTGTATTTTTAACTTCTCAATATCACGGCTGTTTTGTAACAGTAATTAAGTTTATCTAACTATTTCTGGATCGTTGGTCAGCATTGCATTAAAATCACGTCCGTTGCATATGATTTCCTGACAGACCGTTGTGTTGACAAACTATTGCAATTATGATATATTTCTTATAAATAGAAGTACTTATTCTTATTAAATGCCCTAATCAGGTTTATAATGACAGATATGGTTATTGTAAACTTGTTGACATCTGAATTTTGTCCCTTTTAAACACCCCTCTTAAATGCACCAAAAAGCGATCTCACATCGTTTTGTATTCCATATTTACAAACACTGCTATATACCGGTATGCTTTGCTTTTTAGCTTAGTTATAATGTTAATGATGTATGAATGCCTATCATACCTTGCTGTTTCTAAATGTGTCTAATGTCTGCACTACTACAGGGGCAGTGAAAAGTACGACAACAAGAGTCTGAAAATTTTACGGGAGGGACTGTACACAACAACAACTCCCTAGACCACGGAAGAATGCCAACACCGTTAATCTACTCAAAGTTCCAGTGCGAAAACCCCAGCCCAACTCCAATGCGGGAAGCTTGCCATCAGTATATATGTGCAACGCTCGTTCTCTCCTTAACAAACTGGATGAATTTGAAACCACTATCAAACAATATAACGCTGATGTAGCAATTGTCACAGAGACGTGGTTCTCCCCAGCGATACCAACTGAGTTCCTGAATATCGATAAGTACGCACTGTTTTCTTGTAGCAGAACTGACCGCCGTGGAGGAGGCGTGGCCGTCTATGTCCACCAAGACGCCCAACCGAGGACCATCCCTCAGGTTTCTGTACCCCCAGAACTCGAATGCGTGTGGGTGTGGCTTCGGCCCCCTAGACTCCCGCGGCAAGTACCTTGCATCGCAGTCTGTGCAACTTACTTCCCACCCAACTCCAGGAACCAGGAGTTTCTCCTACATCACTTGGTGGACACGGCTGACCTCCTGAAAACCCTTCATCCTGACATCGGTCTCATATTTGCAGGGGACTACAACCGACTGGATTACCAGCCGCTTCTCCGGGCTCACAGACTACACCAAGTGGTCAGCTCCCCGACCCGTGGGGAGGCTACCCTCGACGTCATCATCACGAACTTAAAGTCTTCCTACAAACTTCCAGAGGTGACTAATCCAATAGGCACAAGTGACCACAAGGCTGTTTGGTGGCAGGCAGGAGAGCGTGCACAAGGTACCAACAAGTCCAAGTACGTGGTCGTCCGTCCCATGCCGGACTCCAGGATACGGGACTTTGGGCAATGGATTACCTCACACAGCTGGCAGGAGGTGCTAGAGAAGGCCACTGTAGAAGAGAAGACAGCCGCATTCTACGGGACATTGCACTCAGCCATAGACAGGTTCTTTCCCCAAAAGAGAGCCAAGCTACATAAAAAAGACAAACCCTGGATCACTGCTTCGCTCAAGACACTGATACACAAAAGACAACTAGCTCACAGTCGGGGTCAAGAGTTACTCTACAAGCTCCTCCGCAACAAGATCGCCCGTAACATTAAACAAGGGAAGAAAACCTTCTACCACGACCACGTGCAGCATCTGAAGAAGGAGAATCCGGCCGAGTGGCATAAGACCATCAGACAGTTGGCAAACTGGTCAGCCCCTACCACAAACATCCAAGTACCAGGAGTAGACTCTACCGACACAGCAGGTGTAGCAAACGCCATCAACAAGCACCTGGCGTCCATTTGCCAGGCGCTGAGCCCACTGGACTACAGCAAGCTACCATCGTACCTGCCGGCTTTGCCACCGCCCCAAGTCAACCCATGGGACATGTACAACCGGTTAAGCGGAACCAAGGTCTCAAAAGCCCCTGGCCCGGACCAGATGCCGCCTAAAATCATAAAGGAGTTTGCCTACGAGCTTTCCTTGCCACTGACAGACATCCTTAATGCTTCACTGCGAGAGGGAAGAGTACCGCCTGAGTGGAGGGAAGCCACGGTAATCCCCGTCCCAAAAAAACAGCCAACTGACCTTGACAGCATCCGCCCAGTCTCTCTCACGGCTCAGTTTGCTAAAGTCTGCGAAGGATTCGTCTCCTCCTGGATCCTGTCCGACATAGCACCTCAAATGACTGCAAACAGTTTGGGAATTCCAAAGGATGCTCCACAACACATTGTCTCATCGACTTGCTGAACTTTTTCTTCTCCGGGGCTGAAAGGAAAGCAACAGTGGGCACCTTGATTTTAACTGATTTCTCAAAGGCATTTGACAGAGTGTGCCACAACACTGCCATCGCTAAACTGATCAGCATGGGGGCAAGAGCTTCTTTAATCCCATGGCTGTGTAGCTTCATGGCTGGTCGGAAACAGTGCGTCAGATATCGGGGGTCAGTGTCAGACTGGGAGCCATTAACAAGTGGAGTGGCCCAGGGAACTCTGCTAGGTCCGCTAGTTTTCCTAGCAATGATAAATGACATCAAACCCGTAACTTCAAACTCTCACTGGAAGTATGTCGACGACTTCAACCTCGGTGAAATAAGACCAGTTACGGTAGCAACAACCCTCCAGACTGACCTCGACAACCTTGAGAGCTGGTCCGCGAGCAATTCTATGAGCCTCAATCCCAAAAAGTGCATGGCGATGCATTTCTGCTTCATGCGTCAACCGCCGCAGATACCGGCACTTACCCTTGGTGGACAGAACCTTGCCATTGTCACACAGGCCAGGCTGTTAGGACTACACATTAGATCGGACCTACGTTGGGATGACCAAGTAGACGTGATGGTGTCTAAAGCCAGCAAGCGTCTCTTCCTCGTCAGCAGACTGCGCCGATCCGGAGTACCAGAATCTGATCTCACCATAATATACTGCGGGTACATTCGCCCCATCCTGGAATATGGTGCTCCCTGCTGGAGTGCCGCACTCACAAGCAAACAGTCTGCAGCCCTAGAGCGAGTGCAGAAACGTGCCTGCAAAATGATCATTGGACGACGGTACGACTCCTACTCAGAAACGCTAGAACAGCTCAATCTCCAACGCCTATCAGACCGCCGTCGGAGCCTGTGTGTTGACTTTGCTACCAAAGTTGAGAAATCCCCACGGTTCTGTTCTTGGCTGCCCCCCACCCGTGTACAACAGCACGGTAGAAACCTACGTAACTCTGGACAGTACCAGCAGCCTTCTGGGTCAAAGCGCTACAGGTCAAGCGCCATCCCGGCCATTGTGGAAACGCTTAACGGACTCTATTAAACTGAACTGAACTTTACTCGTCAGTCACACGTTGTCTTGTCGAAGTTTTAAAAGTCTATATAAAGTCTGTAAATAGTGGAATACTTTGAACAAATTCGTATTACTTTGATATTGTATTTTAACCAGCATCTATTGACCCATTGTTTTAACGTCGTGCATAAAGTTTTCTAATCGATGTATGCTGAATTTGAACATGATTGTAATGCCCTCGCAATTCAGCCTCTTAGGCTGCCAGGAGGACTATTATGCTTATTGCTTAATAAACCAGTCTACTACTACTAACAGCCTGTAAGGCTCTGGGGAAGATGGAGGCAGACTTGGGCGGAACTGAGATCCTTCAGCCTCTACAGCATGTGTACAAACAGCCTCCAATAGCAGGGCATCCGAGACAGGTGGGGATAATATGCTCAGTCTGTTATACATGTTCAACAACGGGAGGGCTGGGACAGCGTGATGCGAAATACACTGTGCTAATGATAGGATGCTTTAGTCTTCTGTCGATAGTGCAAAAATGTGACATTATCATAGGCCAATATTGTTAATCTATTGATTATAGGGATGACATCTGGAGGTGAATCAGTTTCCAAAAAAAGTCTCCAACCATACTGTAAGTTGCACAAAGCAGCTTTAATATGAGCACATACATGCCTAAAATATTAGATTGCAAAAAAGATATTGGAAAATGGATTGTGAGAGAATCTATTGTTCGTTATACCATACTCTGTGTATTAAATCATTTGTAACAGTTCTCATCATCATCATCATAACAGTTCTAGGAACATCCTAACAATAATCCGCCTGCTTTTTCTTTCTGATAGAACACACATTTCTTGCCCATCTAACTTACTGTAGAAATCCCCATGTTTGAATACCGTATTCTGCTACTGTGATTAATCTGCTGTTGTGTGCTTTACTCTACAGCTGTTCCTGTTGACTGATGGAGAGGTTTGGGACACGCAGGCGTGTGTGAGGGAGGTGGCGAAGCATGCCGACTCTGCCAGGTAGGAGACAGTCACTGATATTCTATTAGTTTTGGGGGTGGAGGAGTAGGCCAGGGGAGAGGTAGGGGAGGGGTGAATGTTGACATTCAAATGCACAAGGGTGACAAGTCTGATTTGGCTGCAGTACCATTACTCTCTAATAGGGGAAGTTTTTGATCCATGAAGGGGCTACAAAGATAAAGCTTTGAGTTGAGAAAGCTCAACTTGTATGTTGCATTACAATTGCCTGCACAGACATACTACGTCGTATTCTATCAAGGTACACAATTTGATTTAGGCCATTGTAGCACCTTCATGGATCAAAAGCTCCCTCTAGTTAAGAGTGATTGTACTGCATCAAAATGAAATTTGCCTTCCATTGGGACTATTATGCTGTTGTTACGAACCCTACTCACACTATCATGTTTGGTGTAACAGGTGCTTCTCTGTTGGTATCGGTGAGGGTGCGTCCACTGCTCTGGTCAAGGGCGTGGCCAGGGCAGGGCGTGGCAAGGCGGAGTTTGTGTCTGGCACAGACAGACTGCAGGCAAAGGTACTGAACTACCTTATTCATGAACAATCACTGTCAAACCCCAGTAGATATCATTAAGGACCAGATCTACAGATTGAAGGACCATTTGGATATCATGATAAGTCCCTTGTGGTCAGTTAGATAATTTTTTGTCATTGACCCCACAGTATGTAATGTCCATTGCATTGTTACCACAGCATCAGTGTTTCTTCTCTGACATCCCAGAATAATCATTCTGGAAAGCTCAATAAATACAAATAAATAAAATAAAATGTAATACTGTGTTGTCAATCCCCCCCCCCCCCACACACTCTGCAGGTGATGCGGCTGCTCAGCTGCGCCCTCCAGCCCACAGTGACAGGTGTAGGTTTGACCTGGCAGCTGCCTGTCGGGGTGACAGCTGTGCCCATCCCCTCCACACCCCCTCCCATTTTCAGTGGGGACCGTTTCATCATGTATGCACAGCTACAGGGGCAGGTGGGAACATATTCCTTTCTTCTTACAGCTGGGGCTATTTTGTTGCCAGGTGTAAAAAACATGATGTCGTACCTGTGCCACAATAATGTTCGATATGTGACTGTTCTGGACCATGTGATATATGTGATATCATGTGCTACTGTGTCACTGACGAAAGGTAGTGGATGATAGAGTAAGACGTGAAACATACATATACATGACCGTTTCCACAATCATATCCAGTTGCTTGAGTAACTGCTGTATATGGCATGTCTTATTACCTGGATGTATAAGTTAAAACCTTCATTGACACAACAAATGCCTTATTTTGTACTTTCCTGTGACAGGTAAGTACAAAATAAGACATTTTCTCAGTAGTAAAGCAGTCAGTGGATAGAACACCGGCTTTGTCCGGGTTTGTGGAATGTTGTTCAAACGTGTTCTATGCGGTCCCAAACATAATTGAGTCTATACTCCTTTGTCTATCTTCATAAGTTGCCAGTTATAACTAAGTCTTTCTGATCCAGATATCATCAATTGTCTGACATAAGTGCTGTTTCTTATCTCAATTGACCTAAAGCTTCCTTCTTCTAGCTGCCGGTGGATGTCACGGAAGGCTCTGTAACCCTGTGTGGCCAGATGCTTACTGAGGAGATAAAACACAACCTGAACCTGAGCCTACAGTCCCGGGATCAGGAGATGCCGAGTGCAGAGGACAGCCCTGAGCCACAACAGTTACACAGGCTGGCGGCTAAGACTCGCATCAAAGGTACTGGAAATGCATTTTAAGTTTGCTTGCATTCGATTTTGTGGTAGGGAGAAAATATGTTCGTGATGGTTTTGAGTTTGTTCATGTGGTGTTTTGGCCACACCACTTTTATTTGTTGTTTCTCGAATTTCCCGACCCTATGTTTTCAAAATTTTTAATTGATGGCGACACATTGACTCGAAAATGGGAAAATATGAAGCTGCTTGGCCCAGCAAAGCTACAAATTTTAGGTAAATACTCCAGAAAAGATCTAAACTTGGGAAGCATTTCAATTCAAGTACATGTAGAAAATCTGAAAACTATTACACATGATTGTTCTATTACAAGTTTATCCATATACATTTCTGTCACACAGATTTCTTCAAGACTTGCCCAAAATGGTGGATGTCACTTTTCAATTACGGGGTGCATAATTTCAATCAAAAATGGTTCATTTTTAAATAAAAATAGGTTCTGGCAGCCAGGGGCTGAATTGTGTCTTCTTGTACTTAAAAACTAGATGCTTAATTTTGACATACATATTACTAAAACCTGATTACTTTTAAAACTTATGATCTGAGTATTAGTATTTTATTGGATATGGAAATATAATATGACATATAGCTCATAAACAGTGTTATTTTGTTTTGTTGAGTAGTCTTAGCATTGATGGTACTTGACAATTGCAGAATCTTGCAGTGCGGATGGTAGGAACTCAGTGTTTGTCACCCTCACACTCATGGTTGACAATCGGATTGCAAGTTTCGAACAAACAGCGTACGCATGGTACGGCGCGGCGTGCACAAAGATCTGTTTATCTTTGCATGACGGTAATGTTTTTTTTTCATATGCTAGGTTGGTATACGTTGATGCCGTGGTTACCTATGCCCACAGAACCGACAACTGTTAAATTCGGTACCTAAATAAAGATGTCTGGATGCTGAAAGTACTGTGAAACGTTATGCCGGTACTGTTATCTTGCTCTTGAATATTTAATTTAATGAGTCGCCTTATATGGCGCCTTTCCGAGCTTTCGACAACAAAAAGCCATCTCTCCAATGGGCTGACAATTGCTTAGAAGCCACGCCCCTAATAACCGAATACTGTGGCTGAGTTGTCAGGGGTGATATGATCATTAGGCTTTGCCGCGATTGTCAACCGTGAGTGTGAGGGTGGTGTTCGTGAGTTCTGCAGGTTACGACCATGTGTCTGTCCACGGGTTTGCAGTGACAGGTCTGCAGTTCTTTCTGACTTATGCGTACTTGCTGCAAACCTACGTCAGAGGTTAGTCCTTCTTACCTTATCTTCTGTAATCAAGGAAATATGGTAACAACGAAATTGTATTTCCTTTCAACCAGAGCTAGAGGTGAATCTGGAAAAGGATGACAACGATGACAGCGAAACAGTGTCAGATACGACAAAGAAGCAGATCATCGACCTCAGCGTGGCGACCAACGTGGTGTCCAAGTTCACGTCCTTTATTGGCGTGGACAGCGAGCGGGGAGAACCGATCGAGGGCGCCATGGTACAACGGAACGTCCCGCGCCCACAGATGATGATGTGTAGGGCAGCATACGCAGCACCACCAGGTAAATGAGGTTCTGAATTAGATTGAACCGTACCATAAAACTGTCTGGGAAAGTAACATGCAAATAATAGAATTCCCCTTAGTTTGGATCCCAGTTTTTTGGCTACTGCTGATAATAGCAATGCATGGGCTCATTCTCATTGAAATGTACCAAAAATGCTATCACCTGCCTCTGCTACTTGCTATAAAGCAAATTACACTTTCCACAACCCCTGTAATGTTTTACAGAAGATCTAGATGAACTATAACATTTGTATTCGGTTGTCAGCTTTTAAAAAATCATGGGTGGTGTTTCATCCCCTAAAGAATAGTTGTTGCCTGAGTAGACAAAAATGATACAGTATCCAAAAATGTAACAAAATTGAAATCAGATCCCAGAATGATTGTTTGGAAGGAGTAGCCAATTTCAGATAAAGTCAGATCACTACTGTCACATTGGTCAGGTTCAGGTTTTAGCTAACAGCCCTACTATGTACATGTTTTCATGTTGACCTCTTGCTGAATCTCAACTTGCCTAAGAATCACAGAAAAGAATTGGTGTTGCATGTACATTGTTTTTTTACTGTCTCTTTGTAAATTCCCTGTTGTCTATCCTTTCCAGTTCTATGTGCTGCTCCAATGGCATATGCAATGGATGAGTGTGATTTTGGCGGGTTGGCCGATGATGTTTATGATGATTGTGAAATGGCCATGGATTGTGACATGGAAGTTCTAGGTCTTGAAACAGAAGAGACAGGTGAGCCGTGTGTGATGAAGGCATGGTTGAAGTTTGGGTTCATTGTTTCAGGTCGAAGGAGGCTGGTAGGAGGGGGTCCAGGACCTGAAGCTTTTGCACAAGGTAACTTGGAATCCATTAGGCCAATGTTCATTTGATTATGATAGATGGCATCCTCTGGGAATCCAAAAACTGATTCAAGCATGTGACTAAAAATGTTCAGCAAAAACCCTCAGTATGAAATCTCAGTTGTGTAGAAGGCTAGACAAAAGTCAACTAAACACACTGAGTAACGATGGTATGCTGAAAAGTAGATTTTTAACTTTTGTTATCACATCTTCTTTGACTTTGGAATTTACTCAAATGGCAATGTATTATATTAGAATCCATTTTCTGATATTATTTTTCATCTAATATTATCATATTTGCTAATTTATACAAGTGCTTTGTGCAATTTACAAAGTACAGTATGGTCAAATTGATGGACGTTGGGATGTCATCCATATTGTCAAGTCAACATGGCTTTGGGATATTGTTAGCTAAAGGATTTAGTGAACACTTTTGTACTTTGTTTTTTATGTAAGAGGGGAAAGAAGGAATTACCAGTGAGTACTAACTGGGACAAAACTCAACGTCAAGTATCACATCAATTGATGAAAGAAAATTACCTAATAGGGAACAGAACACTTATGACCCCTATAAAGCTGTGTTTTAAATGTAGATTCAGGTCGGGTACTTAGGCTGGCAGCAGGGGGTTCAGATAGACCTTTGAGCAAGCTAAATATGCTGACGAAAACTGGTGGCTGCTTGTTGAAACATCTAAATGTTTCCAAAACCATGTCCAGTTGCTTGAGTAACTGCTTTTGGCATCTCTTATTACTTGGATGTCTAACCTACATCGACGTAAGTAAGTTGAACTTTTTTTAACACTGTTTCGATTTCAAAATTTGATTTTGATGGACGGCGGGTAAGAAGGCGGTTTGCATCACATGTTGGAGGGACTGTCGTGGTGTGTTTACAGGTGAGCTGTACTTGTCTTATATTTCAGGTGGGGGGCCCATAGTTAGAATGGCAGGTGGGGGTCGAGGGGGACATCCTCCTAGCTGTCGGACAGGAAACCGTAAAAGGGCCAGCACAGGAGGTACGTTAGACTCTCTCAAGTTAAACCCTGCATGAATAAGTGTTGTGAAAATTATCTGTGACCATGAGGATGTACATTATCATGTAATTGTAAGGCCCTTAATTTGAAAACTTCATTTCTTCAAAGTGTGAGTATTTTCAGTTTGGTGAGTCATTTACAAGTGAAGTCATAGTAACAGAACCACAGTCAATTTCCTAACAGTTTGGCTGTCTACATGAGGGTGTAGTACATGCTACCACTGCATGGTGGCACTGCAGCAAAAAGGCTCAGTCCCAAACATGACTTTGCAAATACCCCCCCACCCCTCATCAATGAATTGCTGCAAGGCCAAGAGGAAATTCGATCTCTGTGGTCGTGTAAAGCAAACTTCACTTGTGGTATATTCACCTTTTACAGTTGAGGGCTGAAAAGAATGATGTAATTATAAATTTTGTTGTTGCAATTATTTATCATTGATAAGATCAAGTGATGAAGTCTTAAACTTGTGTAATTCAGTGTCTGTATTCTTCCTTGTCGGGGCTCATGACTGTAGTACGTATCATAGATTTTTGTTCTACAATCCAGCGTGTGTGTATGTTGTCCTGTCTATGACCTCTTCCCACTTTATGCAGCTTTCTCAGTGATGAATGCTCAACATCACTTGTACATCCTAGGAAAAAAAATGTTATATTTGCTGTTTCAGCCCTGAAAAAACTAGGTTCCATAGTTAACGATAATCTTTTTTTTTAGAGTTTTAGGCCGAAGCTCATAGTGATACAATACAAAACAGAATTGAGGACACTAATTATATTTTTAATGTCAAACTTTGATTTTGTGCATAATGGTTTCAAATCTGTGGATAAATTCATCCTACATTAGATAGGACAAGCATTTTTTTTTACTTCAACCGAAACTGGAAACAAATTGTGACTCCGCTGACCACCATAAGAAAGGCTAGTGTCAGCAGGTTGTTCTAACTTAGGTCGGGAAACAGAAGACACAACATATTTTTTCCTATACCTAATCATCTTACATATCTACTCTTTTGTAGTGAAATCAAAAGCAATGAAAAAGAAGAAGAACATGTTTTCAATGCCTTCAATGCCATTATTTGGAGGCGGATCGCGAGGAAAAAGTGCTGCTACTCCGAAGAAGTTAGGAAGAAGTTTTGCTCCTGATGATGACGATGATGATGAAGAAGAAGACACCGCCCCTCCCTCAACAGTCATCCCCTTACAGATGGCTGAAGGATCATGGGAACTGGATGAGGACCTTGCGGCTGTACTGGGGGTGAAGTTGGACAGGCTAACAAAGGAGTGTCCCGTACAGGTACATTTTGTACTTTCTGGTCATCTCTGGAGTGTGACAGATAGTTCTATACAATTCATGCATGATATAAGTATGAGACTGAATCAGTACAAAGTTTTAACCCACTATTAGGGCTTCTTTAGGTATTCTGACCTATTTACATAAATTCAACTTACACTGGAAATTTCAGAAATTCTTGTATGCACGATTTGCAGTGGATCATGATATGCAGACTTTTAGATGAGCTTTTTACTCTGATATCTTTACGTTATAATTTATCCCTAGACTCATTATCACTATAACAAGTCTTAGAGTGTTTCAATTGCAGGAAACTTCATCTGTGTTCAACTTGGTAGATAACGTGGAACACAGTTTAAATATTTTTCCAACAAAAAATAGCAGATAGAGTTTCTGAATGCAGTCTCAGAATTGTTTTGACCAAACGACTAGATCATGATCGTACGGACACAAGGCATCAGCAGTCGGTCCCAAGTGCCTGGAAGCTTATACCGCCCACAATCTCGTAAATAATGATAACTTTTCTCATTGTAGAAGAAGACAGTGTGGGCGACAGTGCTGGCTCTGGTCTGGCTTCACTCCAAGATGGGGGACAAGAAGGTGGAATGGCAGATGCTGGCGCGCAAGGCAACGACCTGGCTGAAGGGCCACCAGCAGGGGTGGTCCGCAGATGATGTCGTTGGGAAGGCGTGCGGTATTCTGGGGGCAAAGGTCGACCCCAGCATAGTTCTTGGCTGAAGGATACGTCCATCTTGTGATGGTTAAATACAAGACCAGTAGTTGAACACTTACCTGACTTGCATACTACTGGTGTCAACTCTTACCTGACTTGCATGCTATAGCTACTGGTGAAAAGTTGCAGACCTAAAGCGACTATCTCTCAGTGGACTGTGGTATGTTGGCGGTGTTACTATTTCCTAGATTGCATTTATGTTACCCCCTGACTATATGATGGGAATATCATACAAAACTTACAAATTTGACTGTAAACACTAGCCTCTACCAGGCTCCGTGGATCGGTAGAATCATTATCCTCACGAGGAAACATACTCTTCTGGCCGGCTAACTCCCCTAGCGTACTATAGATTCTATTTGTCCAATTTCTACAATTAGACCACAGATCCACGAAGCCTGGTAGAGTCTATGTAAAGACAACATAACACACAGAATGTAAAAAGATCTATTTCTCACCGATGAAGTTCGTTCAGCGCTCAATCAAATCTCCCAGGCACAGCAAGGTTGCCAACATGCTGCAGCTTTAGTGAGATATACACTTTAGGATACTAAGCCATAATCAACAGTTATATTTTATGCACGATTGGTACTTCACACGCTTTAGTTATTGGTTTGCTTTAAAGCTAATGTAACAGTTACAGATGCAACTGGCATTGCTTATTTTTTTTACGTTATATAAAGGGCTTTCATGTTGATATCTTGAAAGTATTGAAACTTTTAGTTCATTATGTTTGTTTTAAAGTTTTAATTCTGGTTTTTTAGTTATTTAGTGATTATGTATTAATGTGGTTGTTGTTAATTTTTTGTTGTTGATGCATGCATATATATGGGACATAAAGGCAATGGCCTTTAGCTTTTTGTGATGATGCTTTTATGTGTTGACTGATTGTTACAGAATGATGAAAACACATGCTGAAGAAAGATTTATTTTACATTTAGTGCAAAGATGAACATAAGCTAGCTTAAAGGCAAACACAGTATATAATTATATACAGTTATAAGGGGCAAAGTTTTGATTAATTTATTATACATATTTGACCGCATAGAGGTGCGTAATAGGTTGCAGGGCTCGAAATACTGGGTGCATGTGCACCCAGGTGCACCCAAAATTGGAGCTGTGCACCCAATTATTTTCTGTGGGTGCACAGGGTGCACCCAAATATTTTCTTGGGTTTATGTATGGAAAGATATCAAAATGTACTAGTATACATCATATTCTTGACATCTAAGGGTTAGGCCACACCAATTTAATTTCTTGGTTCACGGATTCGCTCGCTCCTATTTTTTGGGAAAAAAAATAAAAATAAAAATTACCACTCAGCAAATTTTCACCATTAATGAAGCCATTCACCAACTTTCTGGTGTAGCAAATTGGCCTTTATATCATAAGTTCCTTAAAGTGTGGGTACAGGTGCTGTTACTGTACAATAATAGTGTTTTTGTACTTTTTTCAAGGTGAAAACTTTTTTTCTTTATGTTTTGGATTAGTCGTTACCTTTACCCCAACCATTTTACAATTTTTATTTTTATTTTTATTTCGCCCTCTCGCTCCATATTTTTTATGAAAAAATCCGTGAACCAAGAAATTAAATTGGTGTGGCCTTAGAAAGAAATAAAAATGTCTGTCATGGTACTTGTTTAAGAATTTGATAGCATGTAACTATGTTTTGTTACTAGGTTTTTCTGACATTCTACTTAAATTTAAGTGGTGCACCCAAAAATTTTTGGTGCACCCAAATTTTTAAGCTGGGTGCACCAGTGCACCTAATCCCAAAAATGAATTTCGAGCCCAGGGTTGTCATCTAGACATGTGAAGTGGAACAGATTTTGTTTCTGCACAGTTGTGTTACGATATCTTACTTGTTTGGTTATATCCCTGTAAACCACAGCCCATACATAGCTGGGGAAATCATATTATCAGAATATATTATTAAATACAGGCGACTTATTTTGGAGGGGACTGGGATGTTAAGAAAGACTTATAAGGCTCGTTCTCATTTAAATGTCGAAATGCTGTCGCCTGACTTTAAGCCTTGATATGGAGCAAATTATAGACAGCATCACTGGTTCCTTCGTTTTTCCACAACCCCTGTAATGTTTTACAAAAGATGCACAACAACATTCGTATTGGTTAATGGCTTAGAAGATTATTATAGCCACGGGTGGGATTTCACCCCCTAAAAAACGGCTGTCGCCTGAGAATAAACGAATAATTCAAATAGTAGCCAAAAATGTAACAATTCAGTTCCCAGAATGATTGTTCGGTAGGTGAAACCAGCTGACCATGCCCTCTGACCGATCACGTCAGATCGCTACTGTCACTGATCTTGGAGGCTGTTTGAGGTGGTTTATGCCTGTCGCCAGATTCTGTAACAAACGTTACCACCACGAGTACGATGGTTGCCACGGTTACATTATCCACGTATAAGACTAGAAATGACCGTTTTTGTGACGCTGTGCAGTTTTTTCTGGCTTTCTAAAGAAACAAGAAAAGGTTATTGACTGTCATTTGTATCCCACCTTGCTTACAAAATGTTGTACAGAAATGACTGTAACAAACGTTACCATTGTTCGATGCTGTCTAAGCTTTCTATTTGACCTGGTGTAAAAAAGCTGCCCCAGGTCTTGATGGGATTCCGATCGAAGTGTACAAGACTTTTTTTTCTAATTTAAAACATCCCTTGCTACAGTGTTTCAATTACGCATATGAAAAAGGTAATTTGTCAAAATCACAGAGGGCAGGATTAATCACTCTTCTATTAAAACAAGATGCAGATGGTCAGTATAAGGATCCGACACTGCTTAACAACTGGCGACCCCTATCACTGTTATGTTGCGATGTACGCATTCTATCAAAAGTAATTTCACTTAGGATGAGAAATGTTATTGCGAGTCTAATAAATAAAGATCAAAGTGGATTTTTACAAAACAGATTTATTGGTGAAAACATCTGTCAAATTCTTGAAATTATTCAATACTATGAAAATGAAAGATTACCAGGTATGATTTTCATAGCAGACTTTGAAAAGGCTTTTGACAAGCTTCGATGGGATTTCATGTTTAGGACTTTAGAATTTTATGGTTTCGGACAATCATTTATTAGCTGGGTTTCTGTTCTCTATAAAGACATTACAAGTAGAGTGATAAATAATGGTTATATTTCAGCCCCCTTTTCGCTATTGCGTGGTGTTCGACAAGGTTGCCCGCTCTCGCCGTATCTGTTTATTTTATGTGTAGAACTCCTGGCCACGAAAATTAGATCAAACAACACAATAGAAGGATTAACGATGCATGGAGTGGAAATTAAGGTATCCCAATTTGCCGACGACTCAAATTTCCCTTTGAAGCCGACATTACCATCTCTCTTTGCCCTAACAAATGACTTAAATAATTTTTCAAAAATCTCTGGATTGGTACCAAACTACAAAAAATGCCAAATTCTAAGAATAGGAACTTTAAGGAATACTAACTTTACCTTGCCATGTAATCTCCCTATAATATGGACAAATGGACCGGTTAAAATGCTCGGAGTTGGGATCACCGGAGACATAAATAAACTTACAGACAATTATCAAGATAGGTTAACTAAAGTTGACAGAACTCTCCAACCTTGGAGAATGTTACCCATGACACTTTATGGCAAGATTACCCTCATTAATACACTTGTGGTCTCACAATTTACCCACTTATTTTTGTCTTTACCTTCCCCCGGAAAAACTTTTTTCCAAACATATGAGCAAAAAATTTTTAAATTCATATGGAATGGTAAACCTGAAAAAATTAAACGTAAAATCCTTTACAATACATATGACAATGGAGGTTTAGGATTAATACATTTACCTTCTTTTGACCTTACCCGTAAGGCTTCATGGGTTCCAAGAATATTCTTCCAGCAAGATTCAAGTCGCAAATCTTTCTTATGTACATCGTCCGTAATATTTAGTAGATATTTGTATCCGTTCTTACAACTGTCCTTGGGGAAGGATATCGCAACAAAGATATCCACTGATCAAATGAATAATGTTTTTATTAGATTACTTGTCTCTCCTAATCCCTTTTTCAAAGATGTTTTGAAAGCATGGCTTTCTTTCCAATTTAAACCTCCTGAAACTTTGAAAGAGATACAAGCACAACTCTTATGGTGCAACTCAAGTATCGTAATCGAAAATACGCCTATTATATGGGAAAAACCTCTTAAACATGGAATTTATTACATTAATGACCTTTTGGATACAAATGGACGCTTTTTATCTTACAATGGCCTTCTTGCTAAATTCGGTACAGCATTTGATAAGCTAGAGTACAATCAGATATTATCTGCAATACCGCGAAACTGGAAAAAAAAGCTTTTAGACAACACACCAGTAATAGGCCCTATCTTACCTCATACAGCAAATTACGTATGGCTGAAGGCAACTAAAATAAACAAAATTATCTATACATCCTTTTTGCAATCAGAAAATAGAAACCCACTGAACATACAAAGACGCTGGGAAGATGAATTTAATACAATTTTCCCGTGGAAATGGGTTTTTAGATTAGTTTATGCACTGACTATATGCCCGAAACTAAGAATTTTTCAATACAAAATATTGCACAGATTGTTAGCCACAAAGAAAATGTTACACATCTGGAAAATTCTAAATAGCCCGAACTGTGCACATTGTGAGGAAGTAGAGACCATTAGACACTTATTCTGGGACTGCCCTAGAGTTGTTACTTTTTGGACAGATTTAGAAATATGGTTTAAAACAATAGTAAATAAAACCTTACATCTGGACTTTCAGACAGTTATTTTAGGTGACATATCTGAAAATTGTAATGTAATCGAGAATTTGTTAATTCTAGTGGCCAAACATTATATTTTCATACAGAGAGACAAAAAACTAGTTGTAAATCATTACATTTCGTATGTAAAGAGATATTACAAGACAGAATATATGATAGCAGAGAGAAGGAACAAATTAGATATCCATTTTAGTAAATGGGAGTCTTTCCCATTTAACCTTGCTAATTAATTGGTCCATTGCTATCTTCCATTGGCATTGTTCTACTTTCTTCTCCACTTGTCCATATTACCTGTCATGTAGTTTCCATCTTCGTTGTTATCCTTAACTATGTTCAGATGATTGAATACCAGTTGTTGTAAATGTTTTTTCACTGTAGCCTTCGTTCGTTTATTTCCACCTTTATGATATATTATTTTGGATCCGTGGTCTGTGTTTTGTACTTTCTTTCAACTTTTGTAATTTCTTTTGATTTCTGTAAATCTGTGCTTTTCTGTGAAATGCAATAAAAAAATTAAAAAAAAAAAAAAAAAAGCTGCCCACTTTTTAAATGTTCGTAGGAACGTCCAGTTATACCTAAATGATGTAGTCAATAAGGTGAGTCCTTTAGAAGAAAACAGGGTAAAATCTACTGTTGTAACAAACGTTACCGGTAACGTTTGTTACAAGCCCTGTAATGCATTACCAATGGGACCGAAAATAATAAGTTGCCATTTTTTGGCTATGGTTAAAAAAGGAATTTTCCTAAACAACCACATAGTTTTCACTGAAAATGAAGCCGATTTATTTTTCGACCAAAAAACTGCCATTTTCGACATTTCATTGAGAACGAGTGATAAACAAAGTGAAGTACATCTCTAAATGTGTACTGTAAAAGTGCTGACCGTTTGTAAAATGTTGCAAAGAAATTTTTTTCAAAAAGTTTAACAACTCTCATGATTCTGCCAGGTATCATATAGCTAAGACAGCCACATTAGAAAATAACAACAACAATGGCATCAAGACCTTCTGAATAATGTCTTTAACACCTACAAAACTGAAGCATGCACTAAACTGATGCTAAATTTATAGTTGATCTCTTTATACAGTCTCAGACTAGGGAAACTGGGGGAATTATCATAATGAGAGCTGAAGCATGTAAACGTAAACAATTTTTTTTGCAGCATTCATAGCATTCCATTTGTTGCTAAGATTAAACCAGCAAGTTTTTGGAAATGTTGAATGTCAGTTGTCAAGTTATTGCATCTTTTAAGTTATTGGTTTGATCTATTGACTATGATAATGACATAGGGGTCCGACATATGAATAAGTTGATTTTTATTCCTTGCACATAATTCTGATAGCAAAGTCAAAAATGTGTTGTCTACTTATGGTTGACCTCGCACTAAAAATACATTTTAACAAATTTTCCCATGCAGTTACCCTGAGGTCTGAAGTATTTTTGTATGAAGCCCATATTGAATGAAGATCAGGTTATTGCCACTGCATTTAAATCCATTCAAAATTTTGCAAATTGCTTTCAGATCAAGGACAGATGTGTTTTTGTGTGTGAATGGTGTTCAGCACCAGGGAATGGTGTGTTCACCTCTGTGTGGATGGTGTTCAGCACCAGGGAAAGGTGCGTTCACCAGTGTGTGAATGGTGAACGCACCAGGGACAGGTTTGTTTGGGTTTGTAGATAATTTTCATCACTAAGGACAGGTGTGAGGATGGTGTTAAGCATAAGGGAAATGTGTGTTTGCCTGTATGTGGACGGTGTTCGGCACCAGTAAAAAGTGTATGTACCTGTGATGGTATTCAGCACCACGGACAGGTGTGTTTGCATGTGCTTTTGTTTGGGTGTGGATAGTGCTCAGTACAAAGGACAGGTGTGTTTGGGTGTATGGATGGTTTTCAGCACCAGGGACAGGTGTGTTTACGTGTGTGGATGGTTTTCAGGGACATGGGTAATGTATTTACCTGTGTGTGGATGGTGTTCAGCACCAGCAATAGGTTTGGGTATGGAGTACAAAGAACAGGACCTGGTATGTTTGGGTGTGTTAATAGCGTTCAGGGACAGATGTGCTGGAGTGCACCAGTGACAGATGTGTTTACCTGTGTGGTTGGCATTCATTCGTGTGTTCAGCACCAAGGAAAGCTGTGTTTACCTTTTGCGGATAGTGTTCAACACCAAAGACAGATGTGTTTGGTTGTGTGGATGGTGTTCAGCACTAGAGACAGGTGTGATTCCCTGTGTCAGGATAGTGTTCAGGGACGGGTGTTCAAGTGTGTTGATGGTGTTCAGCACCAAGAAACAAAGTGCATACATAAATTGAGAAAATGCGGTAGTCATTTTGAAGAATAACTCAGCTTGAATCCCCTGGCACACAGTTGACGAGCTTCGGTCAAATTTCCTGACTGCAAAAAGTTTGCAGAATTTTACAGTCGCCTGAGAGTACTGGGACATTTTTAATGACCGCACTGCCATATGATAATCACACCATCCAAGTTCATTTACAAATTTCATCTTAAAGACAACTTGGTAGTCCCCATACAGCTCATTTCAATTTGGCCCAGTTTCAAATGGGCCCAGTTTATAGTAAATTGTAATAGCTTGTATCTGTCTGGTGAAGAGAACGGTTAAAAATAATAGTTTGCCTGTCTTAAATCAACCCAATTTGTTGAATAATTTTTAATCATTCTTTAATATATATCTGTGAAATCAGAGTCACATGCATTGTTCAACAAAATTGCTGGATTTTTTGACACAGATCTTTATTTCCGATGAAAACTATCGACAAACAACTGAAAGTGATGACTAAATTCCAAATTTTTTATATTATTGAATTGCTTGTTGACACATCTTAAAGCCTATGCACCTCTATCCTTACCGTATTGACTAGTAGTAGTAGTCTGATCAGTCTACAAACTGTCCAGCAGTTGAAATCGACAGCTATCAGCGGAGTGTACAGCGTTTACAGCAAAACTGATTTTAGTTTTTGTCTGATACTGAAGATTTTAAAACATTGAAAAACATAATGATAGCACCCTTTAAAGAACCAAATGTATGGCGACTGGGCCGTTTCATGTGTGTTCTATTTGCATAATGTGATATCAAAGATTTTTAGAAGGCGATTGCTAATTCCTTGACACGAATTAGATTTTGATCAGTCAAAAATTTGGGTACCTAAAGTCCATTTTTTGGACACACTGTTCCAGAATTTATTTCTGTACTTTCAACCACTGAAGTTGACAAAGTCTTGTTGGAACCAATAATGATAGAGGTTTCTATAGAACAATACATCAATCACAATATTGACATTCAAACAATTCTCTGAATGATACATTGCAACAAATTGCATAATTTACAGAGCGTCAAATCAAAGGAATTTAGCCACAAGTAGCACTATAATTGCAAACATCAATAAAAACTATTATTATGTGCTAACACCAGATTAATCATATATTGACAATTTACACGAAATCAAATTTACGTACTAGCACACAGGGATTGCCTGATGCTGAAGTTCAAATACTTGCTACTGATTCTGAAATTAGTAGTTGCACTCCATCACTAAACTACATCTACATCCCTAGTCCCCAAATAAAGTAGTGACAGGCAGGTGGGTAACTGACTGGGCCACGGCTGTTTAAGTGACTGTTAGTGAAGGACATTGGCCAATGGGTAGCAAATAGGTGCCAATTCTATCAGGTCCAATTTGTTGCCAATTAGCACCAATGGGGGCCAATTGTTCAGCCTAAAATGGAAGTTTTGTTTAAATGAAAAATGTCACAATTAGCAAAATGACATGTTTGGGTGCTAACTGAGGCACCATCGAATGCATATCTCTTTTTAATGACTCTTAATCACTGTTCATTTTATTTCAAATTCAGTGGTAGCACAGTGACTGTGATTTTTAATAAAATTGTCTTGTATCCGATTTGCAAATCAAAACCGAGGATATGACATTCTGGGTGAGACCATTTTGTTTGTAAAAGTCAAATATTTCATCTCTGTGTTGCACATTGGAGTGACAGCTGCACGCGTTTCGGAAGGGATGTAAATGGGGCTCCATGTTTGAGGAAATGTTTGGAGCACGTTAAAGGATAAAAGCTAGTACCCCATTCCTGCAAAAATATATCCTACTACTGAAACAGGATGGAATACAACTAGGCACTACAAGTGAACAATGACAAATAGCCCATATTGTAAGTATATGTAGTCAATATTTAGCACTCTATCATGTCCAAATCTGGGCAATCAAGTGACTGTTAATTCAATTAACCTGCTGCAACTTATAAAAATCACTGGGAATGAACTGATAGAACAAATCAGCTAGTACATGTACAGTAATAGTAAGTAGTAAAGGCACTCGTCGGTACATGACAAATAACTGAAAAAACAAACAAACAATATTTGAACATCTCACTGTCACTAACTCAAAGGAATGTATGCAAATGTCACTCTGATGTAAATAATGTTAAGATAGAAAATTAGACAGTTCTTTTGGTAAGACAACACTAATGTGTATGCTTATTTGCATTCTTCCTAGAAGTGTAACTCCACCTTACTTTACTTTAGGCTCTTTTACCATTTATCCATGCAATAACCTCAAACAAAGTACACACCCCAACTTTGGCAACAACTCGCAGCACCTTTTCAATTCCGAAAAGTTTAAAAAGTGTGTACTTTATTAGAGCAAATATGGTAAGTGTCTGATAGGACAAAACTGATCATTAGGAATAACAGCCCTTGAATACAGCTGGTGTAAGTATCCATGGTTACCTCATTCAAAGTGATACAGTTGTAAGGAAACTATTTGTCTAAATATAACATTGCTTTGAAATATTTTTCAAAAACAATTTTAGTTATTTGTTTACTTAGCATAGCACTGGTCGGTGCATCATATAGATTTCTTTAGATTTTTTTGTTTTCTAATCTTAAATATAAGATTCTTACTTGTGAACACTACTTAAGCCCATAGTATCAACAGCATAACATTTAGTGACTTTTTTGAAAATAAAACACTTAACTTGAGAATAATATCATATCCACTCTTTGGTAATAAAAGTATGCTGCATTTGGTATTCATCCAAATGAGGAAACTTACATGCCTTTTATGTTTCAGCTATAATAATGTCAGTAATACCATGCAGTAATATAACTGAATGATGCTATCATATAGTGATATAATTCTTAGTGACCATATGGCACCAGTTTACAAAAGAACAGCAAGTTTTTTTTACATCTGTTAATGATGAAATGATCTGGCAAATACAGTGGCCTGGGCAGCCTGTATATTGTGTCAGCATCAGCTATGTGAGAGAAAATTGGTGCCCTGGTAAAAAATCAAATCAGGCTGTGAGCTGTGTGATAGAGTTGGTGCCCTTGTGGGGCACATCAGGCTGTGAGCTGTGTGATAGAGTTGGTGCCCTGTTTGGACAGGTCAGGCTGTGATCTGTGTGATAGAGTTGGTGCCCTGTTTGGACAGGTCAGGCTGTGAGCTGTGTGATAGAGTTGGTGCCCTGTTTGGACAGGTCAGGCTGTGAGCTGTGTGATAGAGTTGGTGCCCTGTTTGGACAGGTCAGGCTGTGAGCTGTGTGATAGAGTTGGTGCCCTGTTTGGACAGGTCAGGCTGTGAGCTGTGTGATAGAGTTGGTGCCCTGTTTGGACAGGTCAGGCTGTGAGCTGTGTGAGAGAGTTGGAGCCCTGGTTGGACAGCTCAGGTTGTGAGCTGTGTGATAGAGTTGGTGCCCTGGTTGGACAACTCAGGCTGTGAGCTGTGTGATAGAGTTGGTGCCCTGGTTGGACAACTCAGGCTGTGAGCTGTAGGAGACAGCTTGTGCCCTGGTGAGACAGGTCAGTCTGTGAGTTGTGTGAGAAACTTGGTGCTCTGGGGGGACAGGTCAGGCAGTGAGGAATGTGTAAGAGTTGGTGCCCTGGTGGGCCACCTTAGGTGTGAGTCACAGCATGGCTGTGAGCTGTGTGAGCGAATTGGTGCCCTGGTTGGACAGCTCAGGCTGTGAGCTGTGTGAGCGAGTTGGTCCCCTGGTGAGACAGGTCAGGCTGTGAGGTGTGTTAGAGAGTTGGTGCCCTGGTTGGACACATCAGGTGTGAGTCACAGCATGGCTGTGAGCTGTGTGAGCGAATTGGTGCCCTGGTTGGACAGCTCAGGCTGTGAGCTGTGTGAGCGAGTTGGTCCCCTGATGGGACAGGACAGGCTGTGAGCTGTGTTAGAGAGTTGGTGACCTGGTGGGACAGATCAGGTGTGAGTCAGAGCATAGCTGTGAGCAAGCTAGTGCCCTGGTTGGACAGGTCAGGCTGTGAGCTGTGTGAGAGAGTTGGTGCCCTGGTGGGCCACATCAGGTGTGAGTCAGAGCATGGCTGTGAGCTGTGTGAGTGAGCTGGTGCCCTGGGACATGGTGCTCATAGACAGGCGGGTCAGGTCAGTCTGCATGGACAGCTCGCTGCGCTTCCGCTCGAAGTACAGCAGCAGCACCTGGTGGATGAAGATGTACTGTGCCTGGAGGAAAGAAATGTTGGAACAGAAATCAGGGCTCGAAATTCATTTTTGGGATTAGGTGCACTGGTGCACTCAGTTTAAAAAATTGGGTGCTCCAAAAACTTTTTGGGTGCACCACTTAAATTTAAGTAGAATGAAAAAAAAACTAATAACAAAACTTAGTTACAAGCTATCAAATTCTTAAACAAGTAACATGACAGACATTTTTATCATCTTTCTAAAACTTAGATGTCAAGAATATGATGTATACTAGTATACTAACTATCTTTCCATACATAAACCTAAGAAAATATTTGGGTGCACCCTGTGCACCCACTGAAAAAAATTGGGTGCACAGTTCCACTTTTGGGTGCACCTGGGTGCACATGCACCCAGTATTTCGAGCCCTGGAAATTAACAGAATGCTCCCTAATGTGATGTCTGAATGTCTCAAAAGCCTGTTATTTCGTCTTGATTAAAAGTTTGAATGACATGAAATTTGAACAGACTAAAACGTTTAACTTAATATGTACAATGTCAATACAAAATTTCATCTTTGATTGTATAAATATATTATATTTGTAACAGAGTGCATCATTCAAGTAGATGAAGTTCAAACTGTTCCATAGTAGTTAACCATGTATAGTACAGGTCATGCAAGCATGACTGATGTTTTCAATCAATTTGAAAAAAAAAAACAAGTAAGTGTGTATGTGTAAGATATACCAGGGTCTGAACAGAGCCTCCACGGTCCTGACGAATCCTGGTGAAGTACAGGAGGGGGTCCACGATGCTCTCATTTTGAATCTATGGAAAACAATTTAATTTGATAAATCTAGTTCTATATGTCTGAGGAAATTATGCCTTGCTATCCTTATCAACAAGGACACACAAACGAGGTACAATATTTTTTTTATTTACTGAAAGATTGTTGAGGATGGAATTAGGTAGGAACAAATTGGAAATATTTCCTAAGGTGCATGATATTGTGTAAAATCAAGACAACAAAGTGAATACAATCAAGGTTGGACAAGTTTTCTACAGTGACTGCCTTGCCCTGTCTGGCAAGTACACAGAAAATTTACTTGCCCAAACTAACTTTTCACTTGTCTGGACAATTAAATGACATTTGTCTAGTAAGTATTTTCAATTCCATTTATACATATACATAGTTCCTAAAATAAATTACCAACAGCCCTAGCCTTAAAAACATCTTTAAAAGAATACTGCACATTGGCCACATGTAGCAATAACCATTAAAAATGCATTCTTAACAAAAGTGTTACAATAAATTCTGACAGTACCTGCTCCATGCCCATGTCAATGCCTATGAAGGCTCCAGTTCTGCCCAGTCCAGCACTGCACAAGAAGGCAAACATTGTCAAGTTGTTACTTTTCAAACATGCAAAACCAGGGTTGTAGCCAGCACCTGTCCTTCAGTCCTTTGAAGGAATTTTGCAGCTTGGGACTGAAAAAAGTTTTCCCCATTCCGTCCCCTGGGACAGACAAAAATTGATATGCAAAGATATAAAAAAACTGAAACCCATGTGTTCTTCTTCACCAAAACAGATGCCATTGAACAGCTTAGTCTACATGTACAAGCAAAATTTTCTTGGACCCAGACCCCCTAGAAATGACGCGCAACGTCACGCCATGCATTCGGTGCTCGATAGGATTCCCATTCAAAATCAAGCGGACTGAAAATGATTTCAGGCTGGCTACAACCCTGTGCAAAACTATCCCAGCTAGGCTTGATATGGTATTTGACAATGCAATAATTAGGTTAGGTTAATAAAGTTAACATTTTTGCTCCCTATATTGAATTAAGTGCATGAGGTAGAACTGCATGACTTGTACATTATACAGTGATATCAATTCTCATAATTCCACTAAATACCCTAAGACCACTTCATAAAAACAGGACTTCAAGAGATGCAGAATGTCATATACTATAGGCACAATCAGTAAGCTGAGGGGTACACACAGATAAGAAATTTTATTTGTGTAATACAATGTAGCTTCCTAGGAAGGCATACTTGTAATGATGTCAAAGCTTTTTCTGATGTTGTGCTCAAATCTAAAACCTGGCAGAATCATGACAGTTGACGGATTTGAATACACTCAGTAGTAGAGGGAACCTGATCAAATGAATGAAAGGTACTGAGAATACTTAGCCAGCATGCCGTGTGCCTAGACATGTGGTAGGGCTGGTACCTTGGGTAATACAGAATACACTTTTTTGCTTCTATACAAAGGGTAATGTTACATCTAAAAAAGGAGAAAATATGGAGCCATGCCTGCAGTGTACAATGACAGGTTTGGAGCGGGCGCGGTGGCAGTTCATGTCCTCCAGCAGGTCCAGGATGTAGTCTGGTTCATCAGGAACACCTGGAGGAGACCAGACAGAAAACAACCGCTGTAGTTTTGAAGAAAAGCTTTGTACAGTAGTGTTGTCTGGTGTTGTAATTGTCAAAGGCAAAGTATAACCTACACTGATAAAAACAAAGCATTCCTGATACAGATAAAATACATATTCATGCCCACTGTGTTACATATTTTCCTCAAATGAACGACATCTACATGTAACAGTCTGTATTATCTAACTTAAAACAACTCACCAAAGTCTGGCCAGGAGGTGTACCAGTAGTGCCAGATGTGACGAACCTCTGAGGCATCCTGCAGAAAAGACAAAATCATGATCAAATTTTCACATAGTTTTGGTTAGTGTTTAGCACCAAGGACAGGTCTGTTACATGGTGCGGATTGTATTCAGCACCAGGGACAGGTCTGTTATATGGTGTGGTTAGTGTTCAGCACCATGGACAGGTCTGTTATATGGTGTGGATTGTATTCAGCATCAGGGACAGGTCTGTTTTATGGTGTTGTTATGGTGTTGTAGTGCTCAGCACCAGGGACAGGTCTGTGATATGGTGTAGATAATGTTCATAACTACGGTCAGATCTGTTACATGGTGTGGTTGGTGTTCAGCACCAGGGACAGCTCTGTTATATGGTGTAGATAGTGTTCAGCACCAGGGACAGGTCTGTCATTTGATATGGTTAGTGTTCAGCACCAGGACAGGTCTGTTATATGATGTGGTTAGTGCTCATCACTAGATTTAGGCCTGTTCTGTGGTGTGGTTAGTGTTCAGCACCAGGGACAGGTCTGTTGAATGTACATGGTGTGTTTAGTGTTCAGTACCATGGACAGGTCTTTTACATGGTGTGGTTGGTGTTCAGCACCAGGGTCAGGTCCGTTATATGATGTGGTTAGTGGTTAGTGTTCAGCACCAAGGACAGGTCTGTTACATGGTTTAGATAGTGTTCAGCACCAGGGTCAGGTCTGTTACATGGTGTAGATAGTGTTCAGCACCAGGGACAGGTCTGTTACATGGTGTAGATAGTGTTCAGCACCAGGGACAGGTCTGTTACATGGTGTAGATAGTGTTCAGCACCAGGGACAGGTCTGTTATATGGAGTGGTTAATGTTCAGTACCATGGACAGGTCTACTACATGTACATTGTGTGGTTAGTGTTCAGAACCTTGGACAAAGTCTGTTACATGTATATTGTGTGGTTAGTGTTCAGTACCAGGGACAGGCCTGTTATGTGATGTGGATTGTATTCAGCACCAGGGACAGGTCTGTTACGTGTACATGGTGTGGTGAGTGTTCAGCACCAGGGACAGGTCTGTTTTATGGTGTGGTTAGTGTTCAGCACCAGGGACAGGTCTGTTAAATGGTGTGGATTGTATTCAGCACCAGGGACAGGTCTGTTTTATGGTGTGGTTAGTGTTCAGCACCAGGGACAGGTCTGTTACATAGTGTGGTTAGTGTTCAGTACCAGGGACAGGCCTGTTATGTGGTGTGGTTAGTGTTCAGCAGCAGGTACAGGTCTGTAATATGTACATGGTGTGGTTAGTGTTCAGCACCAGGGACAGGTCTGTTATATGTGGTTAGTGTTCAGCACCAGGGACAGGTCTGTTACATGTACATGGTGTGGTTAGTGTTCAGCACCAGGGACAGGTCTGTTTTATGTGGTTAGTGTTCAGCACCAGGGATAGGTTTGTCATATGGTGTCAATGGTGTGGTAAGTGTTCAGCACCAGGGACAGGTCTGTTACGTGTACATGGTGTGGTTAGTGTTCAGCAGCAGGTACAGGTCTGTTATATGTGGTTAGTGTTCAGCACCAGGGACAGGCCTGTTTTATGTGGTTAGTGTTCAGCACCAGGGATAGGTTTGTCATATGGTGTCAATGGTGTGGTAAGTGTTCAGCACCAGGGACAGGTCTGTTACATGTACATGGTGTGGTTAGTGTTCAGCACCAGGGACAGGTCTGTTACATGGTGTGGTTAGTGTTCAGCACCAGGGATAGATCTGTTTTATGGCGTGGTGTGTTCAGCGCTTAAGTATTTTTACCTATGAAAAATGAACGTCCGACCCCTTCAGTGCGGTATATCTACCTTGTGCTGCAGCTCCATCCTGGTGATGGCGTACTTTTGGTTCTTGTCCTCGCTCAGAACGGTCACGATCAGGTCCCCGTAGTCCTCGTGCTTGGTCTTACCGCTGGAGTTGGGCCAGTAGCGGGCACACTTCACCTGAAGATCAAAATGTACTAGATTTTAAAACATTATCAAGTACAAAGGTAACATTTGCAGACATCACCAACTCTCTCCTACCTGCAAGTAGCCTGAGTAACAGAGTAACATCCTCTGTAGTGACCGCTGGCTCAATTCTTTTGCTTGCTAACCACGGATTTAGCAAGCGAAGTATTGAGCAAGCGGTCACTACAGAGGATGGTTCTCAGGCTAACCTGCAAGTTGCTACATTGTGGAATCAAACACCACAGGAAGTCTGACACTCATACAGTAACCACGGAAAGAGCCGTTTGGTACAGGTCACTGACCTCACTTGTTTGGAGAATAATGAGAAGAAGAAGCAGAAAAAATGTAGCAAAGCAAGGTAAACAATCAGAACATGGGAAAGCAACTATTATAATAATTCGAACATTTGAACAAACAAAAAGAAAATCAGAAATTTTTCTTAGTATTGGATCTAGATTTCAAGAGTTTTATTTTACATTGTATACAAAAGAAAGACGATTTTCATTTCTACCATCAGTGGCTTTAAGTGTAATAATGACTCACCCGATCTCTCTCCACGAGCCCTGTTGTCATGACGATGATGTCAACATTCTGCTCCCACACCATCCTCCAGAAGTCCTGACGGGTCGTACCAAGGGGACCTGCAGGCAGGGGTGTGAGGGGGAGGATAAATGACTTAAAGCGTCACCTTTTCGAGCTAACGTACACACATGTTGCAGAATAGAATGCAATGGCAGGAATGAAAGGATTCCTGATTGAAAATGCTATATTCTATCATGCACTATTTGTACAAAGCTTGGTACTTAATATGATTGTTGACTGGACCAAATCTACATTTTGTATATTGCATAGAAGTTATAGCATATGGCATCTTCTGCTACATACAAAACATGTACAAGTAAGAAAAAGAAATGTCATTTTCATTTGTTTGTATTGTATATATGTCCAATCAGGCAGTCATATTTTCTATAAAACTGAAGTACACTATACAATGCAATACACTTATGTCAGCAATCTCAATGGTAATGGGAGATAGATACGAGACAGAAATGACCAAAGTCAGATCTTCGGTGCCCTTTATCTTCTGTCTGGTGAAAAGAAAAATGATGGTCACCTTGTGCTGCAATGTAGGCATTCTGTCGACGATCATAGCCCTAAGACAGAACATAGAAATGTTACTGCCAATGGTATGATGATACTGCCCTTAATGTTAAAAAGAAATGTCAATTCCCCACCGGGCACCACCATCTTTGTGTCTGTAGCCCAGGGTTACACAGCTTTTTGCAATCACTACAGCAGGTGGCTAGTCCACTAGTTCTGGCACTGGTACTGTTACAGGTTCTGGACTACATGTTGTAAAGCTTTTAAGCTCATCTTTATCAGTGAGACAACCTATATACATTGATTTTAAAATCATGTATCTAAAAGCATATCAAGTCAAGTGGTTTCAAAGTTTAACTTGAATTTTTTTAAAATACTGCACTTTGAAACAGGCTTTTAGCTAGGATTTGGTAATAGGGAGTCCAAACTTATTGGTGAGTCGCGGTAAGTGACTATTGTAGGGGGGGTCTGTAGGCATCCACCTTTCATGGTGCAGAGTCTTTTTATGATTTTAAGTTTAAAAAGTGCATTCTTAGGTACCCCAAGAGGCAGAAATACTATTCCAGAGGTCACAGTAGAAGACTGTGACCACAGATGACCTGGTAGCATCCCTAGTCAGTCAGAATTTCATGCTTGTCAGACGATTTCCTCCCCAGTGTAAGGGCGTCCAGGGGCATCAAATTTCTTGTTATTCTAAGAAAAGTGCGTCCAGATGACGCGTTGACCCATGCCTGGCTAAAAGCCTGCTTTGAAACCAGTCCACTGACTAAATACCCTTTGAATACAATGGATTAGGTTACCCCATGGATACAGGTGAACTAGCGTTATTAGTATCCATGAAAGTTGTAATTGGATAAAGACAGCATTACCCTGATGTGGTTGGCATTGATGTACTCAGTGGTGGTGTCGGAATTCAGCTGCAACAACTTCACAGATGTGTGTGGGTCTGGAAGGTAACAATAAAGACTCATCACTAATTAGTTTCATACTAAGCTTAGTTATCAAGCTTGTTATAAGCCTGGATTTAGCATTGTACATGCTCTCAACAGTGCCAGGGTTGGACCCCTGAACTCTAAACTAAAACTTTGAACAAGGCTGATGTTTTGCCATTTTCTCCAGGGAATACTCTTTCCTGGTTATAACGAGGTGTGGTATATACATACTGTATATGACATATATATTTACATTTCAAAGTAGCCTTCTATTGCTACAGCCAATGATATGAAAAAAAAACGTCCCATGATAAGAAAAAGATCAATTTTATACTTACTTGGTAGGACATTCATGTAGCGGTTCTTCTGCTCAGTGCCACAGGGCGTGTGGTGAATCTTGGCTTGGTTCAGAGGAACACTCTGTTCAGAAACAATACCAATTTCGAAATGCTCATAAATATTTTTCATAACAAACTATAACAATACTTCACATAACAAGAAAACCAATCAATAATGATTATCGAATTTGAAGGTATGTTATGAGAAGAAAATGAGTTAAACAGAAGACACTGATGTAATGAGGGAGTCTCCTAGAAAACACAGAAAATAATGTGTCTAGAAAGCATTTAAGTAGTGCATGTTTATCATGTTGTATGTAACGTAAGGTTACCAGTTAACATGCAGGACCAATTAACGGTCAGTTAGCCACATGACTGCATTTCAATGTGCACCATGCAAAAATTAGTCAATTATAATAAAACTATACATGTCTTATTCACATTTAAAACCCTTGCAATGAATATCGCACAATTTTCATGGAAGATCCTGGGCCCATGGTGCCTGGGTCGACTTTACGTGACGTTCTACTGAGGCAAAATCGGCGGTCCAACCTCATTCATCACTACGGCGCTACTACAGGCGATGGTGGGGTGGGCACAAAAATTTTACCGTGATTTGTTTGTTTACCACTTTCGTAATATTATGCAACAAGTGTTTGAATATGTATGCTTATAGGTGGAGCACTACAAGGAGAAAGACTCAAGTGACCGTTAGGTCACCCTAGAACAATTCTTCACTGCCAACTACTCCATTATTACATGCTCAGGTGCACAGCCAAAGATGGAGGAAAGAAATAAATTACCATGCACTTTTTTAACAGACAAACTACTGTTTCTTCAAATGGGTTAAATATTTAATTCTGCCAAGGCATTTCAGAACAATAATTATTTTCCATAATTCGACCGTAAACTGGTAACCTTACGTTACAGGTTGCCACACATTGTATCCTTTACAGTTGTTGTGCAACAAAGCTCTTCTTCCTCTTGTTAAAGTCATGTTGCCATGGCAATGACCCCACCCACCTCAAACTCCTGCTTTATCACGGCCAGTGCTCCGTCATCTGCATTCTTAATGTCCTCTACAAGCCTCTTCAAGGTCAGGTACCCCATGGGTTTGGACCTGAAAAGAAGAAAAATAATTTTACCTCCATCTGTGTGAATCAAATTGAAAATGATGAAAGAACAATTCAGTCTCCTGGGTGTTATAAAATTCCTGACATGTTTGACGAATTGCTAATGACACGTATCTGCAAGATCACATGTTGTGAGATCACGTGTCCGTAACTCTCACAAGTTTACGTTCTAAAGTGATTGGTTATCAGTATTGATCCTGAAGAAGGCGACAGTGGTCATTGAAAATTTGATCCATGTGTACTTTTTTGTTGGAAGAAAGTTTAGCATTGTACTACAATTCAGTCTCATTTAAAATTACTGATAGCCGCTGTTAATCATTTTTGGTCCTTGAGTGAAGGGTGAAGGGTTCTTTTTCGCTAGGTGGCGCCGTCTTCAGGCAGCCGCGGTTTTATATCGCTCTGTCAGAATTTCGACTTTTAGCAACATATGTGCAATATTTTCGTTGTAGTGCCAAGTAATGTCTTTGTATGTGTTCCAAGCCATCACTGACTGTCTCTAAGGAGGTATAAGTACTTCCTCGTGGTGTTCTACTACCCTTTCTGGGGACGTTGCACGCAGCAAGGAGGTTGCACGCAGCTACAACAATGGCCTCCTGGACAAGGACTGTGATTAACTACTCTATGGACTTCCTGCGCGGACTGAAGTGTGCAGCCCTTCCAGTCGAACCAGACCTCAAGAACCACATGCTCGAGCTTGGGATCTGGAGACTTAGGAGCAGGGTCAGAGGAAGGAGAGCAGGAAAACTCCATGGCCGTAAGATTTCCACTGTTATCGGAAATAGACCTCTGTTATGTAAATGTATGCAGTATAGCCAGAAGTGGAATCAGTTCCATACTGTCACATGCAAATCAAGAAACACGTTCCGCTCGTGGTTGGAGAGAGACAATGTGATTACATCTAGACAGCTGTCGCACATTCCTTTGTCCCAACCAAAACAACAACAACCGGCTACTGATGTAAATACTCAGTCTCTACCGTCTCTGTTCCTATGCAACGCAAGATCCCTGAGTAATAAACTGGATGAGTTCGAACATCGACTCTCTGACTCACACACCGATGTTGCCATTGTGTCTGAGACTTGGTTCAGCACTTCTTCACCTGCAGAGATGACAGATATTGCCAACTTCACAACATTCTCTCGGTCTCGTGAGAACCGATCTGGAGGCGGAGTAGCTGTTTACGTCAGAGACGATCTCCCAGCGTGCAGACTGGATATTCCGGTGCCTGATGAGCTAGAGTGCATCTGGGTTAAGGTACGCCCTTTCCGTCTCCCACGTAGTGTTTCATGCCTTGCAGTCTGCTCAGTCTACTCACCACCCAACTCTCCTCATGGTGACTTACTCGTTGACCATCTAGTGGAAGCTGTTGACGCTCTACAAGTGAAGTACCCTCATGTTGGCGTGATCATCGGCGGCGACTTCAACCGCGTCGATGTGGACAGGCTGTGTCGGGCCCACAACTTGCGTCAGGTCGTCAAAGAACCTACCAGAGGGGAAGCGACGCTAGATCTCCTCATCACAAACCTCAGCGCCCAATACTTAGTACCAAGAGTCTCGGATCCGTTGTCTACAAGTGATCACAACACAATTTCAGTCCAGGCCAAAAAGAGAATTACTTCCAACAAGACAATCAAAAGGGTGTGCAGGCCCTTTCGTGACTCTTGTCTTCGCTCCTTTGGCCAATGGATAACTTCCCACGACTGGTCTGAAGTCACCCTGGCCCCCACCGCAGTTGAGAAAAGCCGCGCCATGTACACCACCCTCCTGTCCCAAATGAACCGGTTCTTCCCTCTAAGGGTTGTTCGACTACACCAACACGACAAGCCCTGGATTACACTGGACATAAAGGCCCTGATCCACCAACGCCAGCGGGCTTTCTTAAGTGACCCCATTGTCTGGAAGCAACTTAGAAACAAGACCCAACGTGCGATCAAGGCAGCCAAAGAGGTACACTACAACTCTAAAGTCAAAAGACTCAAGAAGGAGGACGCTGCTCAATGGCACAAAGAAGTAAAACACATGGCAAACATGACCCGTACCGAACCAGTCATCCACATTGAAGACATAGATCCGACCAACAAACGTGGTATAGCCAATGAGATCAACACATCTCTTGCCTCAGTGATCCAGTCCCTACCACCATTAGACCCATCACTCCTGCCGTCCTACCTACCGTCACTCCCAGCACCATCGGTAGAACCATGGGAGGTTTACAACAAACTTTTGAAAGTGAAAACCAGAAAAGCCGCAGGGCCGGATGGGATACCGGGTAAACTTGTCAAAGAATTTGCATGTGAATTGAGCACGCCTCTTGCAGATATCCTGAACGCCTCCCTCCAACAGGGTACCGTGCCAGAGGAGTGGAAATGCGCCGTTGTGGTCCCAGTGCCTAAGACGAAACCTCCCTCGGTCAAAGAACTACGACCCATCTCACTGACCTCTTTGTTAGGCAAAGTTGCTGAAAGCTTCATCAGTCAATGGGTATTGTCGGACATTAAATCTGAAATCGACCCCCAGCAATTCGGCTGCCTGAAGGGTCGATCCACCACCCATTGTCTGTTAGACCTTACAAACGACTTATTTAAGGCCTCCGACAGACCTGGTACCCTGAGCTCCCTGGTGTCCACGGATTACAGTAAAGCCTTCGACCGTGTGAGTCACACCTTAGCTATTCGCCGACTGATTGAGTTGGGATTACGGCCATCTCTAGTCAAATGGATCTCGGACTTCCTCACGAACAGACAACAGATGGTCCGTTACCACGGAGCCCTTTCTGAATCTGTTTCTGTAACCTGTGGCCTACCGCAAGGAACGATTCTTGGCCCCATCATATTCATTGTTTATATAAACAGTGCAGCACGCCAAGCCCTATCCAAGAGATCGAAGTTTGTAGATGACTTGAACTTGTTGGAAACTAGAAACTCGTCATCACAACCTCCGAGCATCCAACAGGACCTTACTGACTTGACCACATGGTCCCAGGAGAGCCAGATGGTTCTCCATCCGGGTAAATGTATGGTTCTCCATGTCCAATTCAGCATGACTCCACGCCCTCCTCCCCCGCTCAAGATCAACGACATTTCTCTAGTGGAAGTAAGAGTCATGAGAATACTCGGTCTCTACCTACAGTCTGACCTCAGATGGAACGCGCACGTCGACCACACATACAGTAAGGCAAGCCAACGTCTGTTCTTTCTGCGCAGACTGAAGCATTTCAACATTTCGAAGGAAGACCTCGTGACTGTCTACACTTCCTACATTCGCCCAGTTACTGAGTACTCAGCCCCTGTCTGGCACCCAGGGTTAACCACACAGCTGAGCAACAAGATCGAACGTATCCAGCGCAGAGCGGTACGTATCATCATGGGACGCGACTACACCAGCTACCGAGATGCGTGTACACAGCTTGGCCTTCCATCACTCCACTCCAGGCGTTCGAATCTGACACTTCGGTTTGCTCAATCACTCTTAGTCTCTGATCAATATCGCCACTTCCTACCATCCACAAGACAGAACATTAGTTGCCGACAAACCCGCTCTGCCAACAAACTGGACATTCCCAAGTGCAGAACTGAACGCTATAGGTCTAGTGCCATTCCGCACATGGTCCGTCTACTCAACTGTAATGCCCCCATGCCTTAATCCTGCCAATATTGTATGCCTCTAATTTTCGTTTTAGATATTCGCTGGTCGATATCATGTATTATATTCGTACCTAACTGATTTTACACGTACTTTTATCTTAATGATTTGCCTTGTTGGACATTAATCAAATGCGTTTGTTTTAATGTGATATTGCAACTGCAATTCAGCCGTCAGGCTGCGAATGTAGCGATATGTTTTTGCTCAATAAACCATTACACAATGCTCATTCTGGACTAAAAAAAGCAGTTGCTCGTTTGGTAAGAGAGTTGATTGCTTGTGAGTGGGTCTTAACTACGTAAAAATGGATGGGACTGTTTCAATGTGTCCTGTGATGGCAGGTGGTTGCCTTCTTCAGACCTCTGACTGGTTTATTTGATCAAAAGACAGAAAGTGTCCCACAGTGGCAGCCAAATACTGGCAGCCAAAACTTGCATACACGTCACTGGTAAGACCTAACCTTGAATATGCTGCAACAGTATGGGATCCGTATACAAAGAAAGACAAAGATAAACTTGAAAGGGTACAGAACCAAGGTGCCAGATTCTGTACAAACAACTACAACAGGGATGCTAGTGTTACCAAAATGAAAACAGATCTGCAGTGGACATCACTTGAAGACAGAAGGAAAATGTCCAGACTTTGCATGATGTACAAAATGACCAATAAGCTGGTGGACGTACCGACTGATAAGTATCTAATACCAGCTCAAAAAAGAACAAGAAACAGCCACGACTTCAAGTACCAGAGTTACCAAGCTAGGATTGATGTGTTCAAAAATTCGTATTTTCCCAGAACTATCGTAGAGTGGAACTTGTTATCACCAAGCACAGTAGGGGCATCTTCTCTGGATAGTTTTAAAGAACGCTTGCAGATAGATGTGCAGAAGTTAGGTGTGACGGATCGTTCAGTGTAATATAACCAGCTGCTGCCGCGCCGCGTGCCTGCGAAGCTGGTGTGTTACGCCAAACGGCGGTTATACCGGCTATATAGATACAGATACAGATACAAATGGCTGAATTGTTGCCTGGACATTATAATAGAATCATAATAAATGGAACAGGATAGTTAAGCATTAAAATACAGTGGTAGAATACAACGTTATACATTCTTTGTAAAATAAGATATTCATAATAATTGGAGGTTATGCTAAGATGTACTAACCATCTAAAGTATAATCTGAATTATACCTCATACGAGACCTTGTTTGAGGGAGAGTACCATATGCAGTATTCCT
>NC_049986.1:5687861-5709907 GCF_000003815.2 Branchiostoma floridae
GGCACGGCTGATTATACCACATCAATGTATCAAAAGCTCTAATGGCAACATACACTGTATCTGTATCGTAGGCGATCGTATCTTGCGGACAAGAAGACCCCGAAGTCGCCCCACCAGCAGTTCTCGTTACTGCAGCATGGCTTTGGTGGCGTGGAAGGCTGGGGGAACAGAGGGGACCGCTTTGAGCTGGAGTACCACCCCCCTCCCAACATGATCAAGTGAGGCAACCTCATTATTACAATCAATCCTAGCTTAGCATCCTTGAACTGAACTTGATCATAATGTAAAATATGCCAGGAATCCTGCATATGGTACTCTCCCTGAACAAGGTCGAGTCAATGAGGTATAATTCCAAACATATTTTACATTATCATCAAGTTAAGTTCAAGGATGCTAAGCTAGGATTGATTGTAATAATGAGGTTGCCTCACTTGATCATGTTGGGAGGGGGGTGGTACTCCAGCTCAAAGCGGTCCCCTCTGTTCCCCCAGCCTTCCACGCCACCAAAGCCATGCTGCAGTAACGAGAACTGCTGGTGGGGCGACTTCGGGGTCTTCTTGTCCGCAAAATACGATCTCCTACGATACAGATACAATGTATGTTGCCATTAGAGCTTTTGATACATTGATGTGGTATAATCAGCCGTGCTTTGGGCTCAGGCCCAAGAGGTCCCCAGTTCAAAACCTGCCATGTCACCGATCTTGTACCCACTGTAATAACTTTCCTCACTTCACTCAGGTGAAAAATGAGCACCTAGCTTCGGCTAGGGTCGTCCCTTAGATAGTACCTTAAATGGAGGTCCTATGTTTGAGAAGAGCCACACCTAAAGTATGTTAAAAAACCCACTGCACTTATTGAAAAGAGTAGGGGTCCTTCTCGGTGTGAATGGATCAAAACTTACAGTCTGGTCTCGGACTGATATCTTGCAAACTTAAGGTGATAATCACCTGCATGTTATGTGAATCCTTTCACAAATGTGATAAAATTGAATAAAATGACATAAGCAGGGTTGGACAAGTTATCTAAAAATCATTTGTCCTATCTGGCAAGCACATAAAAATTTTACTTGCCCGAACCAATTTTTCACTTGCCCAAAATTCAAATGTCACTGTTACTAGTATATGCATTTTCACTTCCAGCAATGGAATTCTCTGTTGACCATTGTTTGATGTCATGACTGTAAAAAGTAACAAGTATATCAAGATTACACTCAGTCAATGGAAAAATCTTACTTGCCCGATCGG
Source organism: Branchiostoma floridae (assembly GCF_000003815.2). Lineage (NCBI taxonomy): Eukaryota > Metazoa > Chordata > Leptocardii > Amphioxiformes > Branchiostomatidae > Branchiostoma > Branchiostoma floridae. Next base: position 5,689,106 of record NC_049986.1, read on the forward strand.
GCAAGTGGTGTGGATCATGCACTTGCCCGAACAGCACTTTCACTTGCCCTGGACAATAGGGCTAGTGGACTTGTCCAACCCTGATAAGATAGAAAATCTAGTGTCTCACCAGACAGTGATGGATATGAAGATACAGCTGAGGAACACGATGGTGCCGACAACAGTTCCCACCAGGACACCCACATCTATGTCATCGTCCTGGGCCTGGCAAGTCAATACAATGAGCCGTGAATACTTTCATCATGTGTGTATTATTAATAAAAGTATAAATTTCACTGTTACTGTCAGAGTGTTACTGCTTTTCAATATCCATTTAGTGTAGTATTATAGAAGCAAAAGATCTGGTGGTACTTACATTTTGTTAGCCCATCCAACAGGTTAATCTTCTGTGTTGGAGTTAATAACTGTCATTCAACATGAACAAATCGCTTACTTCGTATTTTCGGAAAAGTGCACATAGCATATGTGTTGTTTTTGTACGTGTGTGCAAGTGCGTGTTCCCTAAAATGTAAATACCTACCACGACTTTGTTATCGAGTTCTGTGTCTGGAGTTGGGGTATGCGGGGTAGTTGTCGGCTTCCATGGGACATGGACGGTCACGCGATATTTCACTTTCTTCTCAACGATCACTGTCCTTGTTTCCACTGAGAAGAGAAATATCAGACCAAACATCAAGTCAATATGGTTAGGCATTTGAAGTATCAAAGGTGAGAAACCTCAGTACTTGGTACCTGGCTTTGTAAATCTGGATACAGTGATTCCAGTCTGTGGCAAATCCAGATTAGTGAAGTTGGGTATGAACGATCTGATTACAGGAGCCAAGGCCACACCAATTTAATTCCTTGGTTCACGGATTCGCTCGCTCCAATTTTTTGGAAAAAAAAATAAAAATAAAAATCACCATTCAGCAAATTTTCACCATTAATGAAACCATTCACCAACTTTCTGGTGTATCAAATTGGCCTTTATATCATAAGCTCCTTAAAAATGTGGGTATTATTATTGCATTTTCATTCATGAAGAATGGGACAAACATAAAAACTGACACTACTTTTGTAATTTTCAACAAACAGGAACAGTTACTGTACAGTAATTGTGGTTTTGTACTTTTTTCAAGCTGAAAACATTTTATTCTTTATATTTTGGATTAGCCCTTACCTTTACCCCAACCATTTTACAATTTTTATTTTTTATTTCGCCCTTTCGCTCCATATTTTTTATGAAAAAATCCGTGAACCAAGAAATTAAATTGGTGTGGCCCAAGGCCTGAAAAAAATGATTTCGTTCAACCCATCTTACAGAAAAGGTTTGACCTGATATTTTGGTAGAGGGGGTCCATCTGCATCACACATGATGATTTTTTTGTTCAAATTGTGGTATCACGCTCCTGCTAGCGCTGATTAAAGATGATTAATGGCCTGCGGGTATACTTTTAAGCGGGAGGGACCAAAATCTAAACATCAATATTTTTTCCTGAAAATTGATACACTGGCACAACTTGACACGAGGATCACAAAAATGTGAATATTTTTTTGCTATCTCATATTGTTCAGTCGTCACGGGTCATTAAACTGCATTTATTCCATAATAAATCATGCATATATGAGTGGATGCACTGTATCATTCCCAGAATATTGGTCTTTGAATTATGAGTATAACTAACTTCTATAAGGAAATATGAATGTTTAAAGAATTATTACTGTTGCCATGGCCATTGCTAAGGACGCTTTTCTGGGCACTTCCAAGACATGGCGCGTCAACTTGGCTGCCTGAAATCTACTTTTTTGTTGGTTTTGAATCTGTTTGTGCTTCAATAGACTTTTATGAAGTATTTGATAAAAATATTCTTGTTGATTTTTTATGTTTTTCGTAATTTTTGGTTAAAAATGTCATTTTTTTGCATAAAACCGTTGCTAAGGCAGCTACAAGGATGGTCTGGCGTGTAAACCTGACAAAACCTACCTTGAATTAGGTTTTGTATTTGTATTACTGCTAAAGTCTTATTTGTTTTCACTTAAATAAAGAAGTATTTAACATGTAATAACAATATTTGTATTAAATCTTATGTTAAGTGTGGCAGAATACGTCTGTGACTGACCTGGTTTGGGGGGCGTTGGTTCCGGAGGTGGTATGTACACCAATCCATACCAGTTTTCAGCAAACTTCACAGTAAGCGGATCGCTTCTCTGTACATTCAAGTAAATGGAGGAATAAATACTTCATGAATGCAGTGATTTTCCCTTCTATTGTATAACTATTGATGTGCTTAGAAGCAAAATATGGAATAATCACAGCATTTAAAGCAACAGAAACTATAATCAAATTCTTACATCACAATGTAAATTAGATATTTGGCTCATCAAACTGCTCAAACTTACATGTACATGTAGTGGCCTTTCTCTATACACATTAACCACCTTTGCATTGAAAATGTTAAGGTATTCAAACTTCAAATAAAAGAAAACTATCAAAACTAAACAAAGTGTTATTGACGTAAAATAATGCCCTATCAGTGAACTACTTTCCATTCTAAAAGCTTTCACCACTCAATTTTTAAAGCTCACTTTTCATTTACTGTGAATTTACATGCATTTACAGCATTTCAATATTCTTTTTAACCAAATATTGGATACTACAAATATACTGCAATGAACTACTTATGCTACTATTAGACTTCTGTTTGCAGTCTCTTGTCCTAAAGAAAAATGTTACCAAACCTTTCTTTGTTTCAAGTCCTTTGCAAGCATTGAATAGGATGGCTCCAACCTGCCCTGCTCCACAGGGGCTAGGTCAAAGGTCACCATACCCCTGTAGACTCGTAGGTACTCCACCCTGTTGATGGATATCTTCAGTTGGTCTGCAAGCTGAAGTTGGGAAATGGGGAGGGGGCATGTTAGCGTTGAATCTCATTTAACCTTTCCAAACTCTGGTGCCATGATTTTTAAAAAACTTTCCTTATGAGAGCATAATCTGGCAGTAACAAATTGGGCCTCGATAGGAATTAGATATTAGACCTACATGTATTTAAAAAAAAGAAAAGGTACCTTTTTGGTCATTTTCTATATTATGTATACACTGCAAAGAATGTATAAATATGACGTGTTGTGTCGTGAGGATGTCTTGAAATATGCACACTTCCCATCGCCACTTGACTTGTCTGCCATTTTTGTCCAACTTACTGATGAACCAAGGAATGTGCTAAAATGCATTTAATGGTTTGCTTGAATTGTTTCTGAAGATTGTTGGGTAGCCTATATTAGAAGTATGTCTTTATAGGGCCTGGTAAATCAAATCAAATCAGATCAAATCAAATCAAAATTAATGTTATCTACACTTCCTTGTGTTAAAATGTGAAGAAACACAATTATGAGACCCAACATCAATTTTTGTTCCAATCTGCTCATGAAGTGAACATGGCCTTATGTCTCATCAGGGACGAAGAAAATAAGTAAGTAAGTATAAATACAAATAACAATCAATCATTCAGCACTATGGACAGACACAAAAGTGCTGTTACTGTATTATACTGATGGTAGTATTACAGATGTGAATCAGTTTCAATCAGGGCTGTTTCCAGGACCCTTGTCTTAGGGCAGACATTTGCTTCTTAGGATGGAAACAAAATTTTCACCCTATACGTTTTTAAAATCTGAATACCCTGACATTAAACTAATAAAAGAAGTGTTTTTAAGCATAAAATGAACAACAAGATCTTCTGTAAGACAGAAAATGCCCTAGTGTCAATGTCATTCTTAAAACATCATTGCCAGTGTGGATATCATTACTAATACAGCATTGTGTTAAAATGTGAAGAAACACAATTATGAGGCCCAACTTCAACGTTTGTTCCAATCTGCTCATGAAGTGAACATGGATTTTTGATCTACAAGTAATTCCACTCAATATTACCTGTTCTCTCAGTCTGGGGTAGAACTCGTTTGCAAACTCGTTTGCAAAATTTGTCATTGCCTCTTCTGCCTCAAACTAGAGAGAAGTCAAAAAGAAGGTTAACATCAAGTATGCAAGAAAAGAAAAAATAAACTAAAGATCTAATGATCTACATTTTGTAAATGATGAATTTTATAATAAGGCAATCAGAGATGGCAGACTTTCCCCCCTTATCCATGGATGCTGATTATAAAACTTAATTTTTCCAAGTCTCACAGACAAAAATAATTATAGTAGCACTGTATTAGGCTGCATGTATGCCAGTGAAAGGAGAATTTATACATCATGGTTCTGCAATGTAACATGTATAACCATGTAGAGATGGGAGGCGCCACAAGCTTTCTGAAACACTTGATCCAGGGTAAGTTTCTACTGTAGACTTACACTCAACTGCTCACGTCGCATGAAACCATGGCCTGTATCCACTTCCTGGTTTCCTGAATAGGATTTCGAAAAGAGGAGAAAAATGTAATTTACCATGTAGCAAATAATTCATCAACTGAAAAATGACCAACTGATAAAGCGATTCCTTGTTGCTTACTAGAGTTGTTACAGATTTTTTTTTCATTAACCAAAGTTAAAATTTATTGTTTCAAACATTATCTTAAAAAATCAGTCTGGTATATTGCTGTTGTGGTATCATTTGGGCACATTATAGAAATCGCCTTTTTCTGTAGTTGTTATTACTATCTTAAAATTTCATATTTGCTCATATGCTCCATTTGTACAAAAATTTTAGAACTTAAACTAAACTTAAGGAACTATTTAAAAATGATATGGCCTAGAGCTAGTATATCATGATCCATTGTTTGAGACCATCTTGCTGATGATATAATATCATGTCGCAGAAATACTAACCTAGACGCCGAACCACAGCCACTCGTGATTGAGACTTTCCAAAGTTGTTGGACACTTCACAGTGGTACTGACCAATAGCATCAGGCACTGGCAGTAGGATTCTGTACAAGGGGTGTAAGGTCACATAAAGGTTTAAAGGCTTTAGCCTCCTAAGGCAGCCATTTGGGGAAAAAAATGGTAGAGGTTATGGGGTTAGGCAACATGGAGAAAGTTAACTAACGGTGTTGTATATTGGTTTAGAGCATGGATATTATGGCTAACTCTCTTTCTAACATGGAACATAATAGGTTTAAATTGTGCATGAGTTGCAAATAAAAAAGGCCTAATTTTTTTTTTCCTTTTTTTGTTGGACCGGTCCAGAAAAACTGGACCTGAAAAAAGATAAGTGGATAGGATTTTGGCCCGATTACAAAATGATCAGATTGTACTGGCGTTGTACTGAAATGGACCATTGTTTTGAGTATCGCCCCTTCACAAGACAAAGACAATTACATGTAGGTCCAGTTTGCAGGTCCAGACCTGGACCTAGTCCTCTGGACTGTATAATTAACTTAAGTTTCTAAATGTGCTAACCTTGTTCCTGTACCAATCTTCCTGCCTTTTCTCTTCCAGATGTAGCGAAGTGGACCTTCTCCTGTGGCATAACACCTACATGTACAGAGAACAACAGTCATCCTTCATGAATAGTTTCAGCTGATTGGTTAGGCCTACTGTCTCATTTCCAAACTGGGGCCTGGTCGGGCAGCTTTTGGGAACAAAAAGGATGATATAAAAGACTCAAAACTACACAAGATGTGAAAAGAATAGTGGTGGGCATTATTTGACAATGTGTATATTTTTTTGTAATAAGAAAATAATATAGCGGCTATACATTTTTTAATAACTTTTTTAATTTTCAACAAACACCCTTGCCATGCCCAGATTTGGAACTGTCTCCTAGCTGCAGGCGCAGTAGAACAGGTCAATTCAAGCTTAAGTCAGCAGATATTCATCATTCAGCAAAACAATGTAACACATTAACATTGCCAAAAACAATAAAAACATCAAGAGCAATTTCAACAAATCTGACGAAACTGTATTAATTGAATTGCTAATTACCTCATGATGATCTTCTTTGTGCCTGTGAAGACCACACTTTGAGGATGTTCAACTATTATAGGAGGACCTGTATATACATGTACATGCAGAATGGTAGAAAAGCAAGGTATTGCAAATTGCTCAAAAATTTAACCTCATCGTTTGAAATATAATGCTAGTTCACCTTTATCCGTTGGGTAACCTATATCCGTTACTTTTTGAAACAGGGTATTCGGGGATATCACACCAAAGGACGTTAGTTTCAAGTCGCAATATTTTCAGGATATTGCAGTTTTAAACTTATTACCAACTGTCGACTTGATGTGCCTAAATATCCTCTTTTTAAAAAGCAACGAATATAGGTTACCCAACGGATAAAGGTGAACTAGTATTACAGTGTATCCCTGCAAAAAACAAAATGTCCTTAGGTTCATAATACAGGGCAGAATAAGGGCACCTCAGTGTTTTATCCACCATAGTGAAGCTTAAGACAATTTGGAGATTATTGGGAATGAACCTAAGTAAAAAAAGCCTCCAGAAGTAAAAAAAATATGACTCAAGAAATTTACAAAAACGTATAGTTGCTTTTCTTATTGAAGGTTGCAGGTAGTATTCTGAGCCTTGTAAAAGTATGAAAATGTTTCAGCATGATTACATAAAAGTAGAGGGACAAAGTCTGCATCACTCACCGTGTACAGTCAGACTTGCCATGGCCCAGACCTTCCCTGCACTGCCTCCAGATGCTTCGCAAACGTAGATCCCATGGTCATGTCGGGTTACCCCCGTAATGGTCAGCTCTTCCCCGTCCCCCAGGCTTTGTCTGGCACGGTCAAACGGGAGTTCTTCTCGGCCCTGAGCGGTCAGGCCGTGTCTGTAGGGGTTGAACGGGACGGCCATCCCAGGTTGGTAGGTCCAGGAGATTTTGGGGTCTGGCTGACCGTGAGCCTTGCAGCGGAACCTAGCCGTACCTCCTACGATCACACTCCTGTTGAAAGGCCCTTCGTAGATGACTGGAGCAACTAATAATAGTAACATATCATAAATCAGCTGTTGTGAATACGTTTATGAAGGTTGAACATCCTGGTAAACAATATTTGATGGCAATTCAATATTTCTATACATAATTACTTTAGAGTCACTCTTCTTCAGTGTTACTACAATGAACTGGCAGAACTATTCAATACAATACAAGTACATTTAAGTAGAAGAAAGTTGAGTATGTCAAGTCACTAATTAATAAGGATCGTATGCAAATGTTACCCAAATAATGTTTACACAGTTGATATGATAATATCATAAGACCATCATAACTGTGGTCCATAGGAGCTGTTGTCAATATTTAATAAACTGTTGCAGTAGTTAAAGAAGTCAACAATTTTAGAAACAAAATTCATATGTAAACATGGTAATTATATATGCATTAGAACTTCAAAATCGTAAAATCCTCTTGATGCCCACCCTCAAAAAAAAAAAAATTGCATTCCTTATGAAGTCTAAGTGGTCTGGAAGGTTGAACCAGTGACTGAACACACAGTACACTGAGTAACAAACATTGAATTCTAAATATTTGTTTTACTTTTACATTCTTATATTCTCTAGTTTGACTTTGGAAGTCTTTGCTCAGGGCTAGAAGTACAGTTTTCCATCTAGTTGTTCTATAGAGAACACATGACAGAAAAGATGGGAAACAAGGCATTTACAATATAATTGGCTGTCTGTTTTACATTTTTTTGGGGTTTGTTTTGTATCATGTATGATATGATTTGTTTTTTTTAAGAAACAAAAATTGAAGTGAGCAGTGGGGTCATCAATATAAGTGTAGCCTAAATAAGCGTACCCAGGATTTTGATGTCAATCCTGTCTTCTATGTAGCCAGCATCACTTGAGGCATTGCAGACATAAGTTCCCTTGTCATCCTTTGTTACCTTAGTCAAGATCAGATCTCCTGAAAACAAGAAAATATCAACGGTAAAGTTTCTTCTTGATATGTGAGGATATTAAAAAAAGTTAAACTCATAATTAGGGAATACTGCATTATGTCAGCAACATTGCAAATATTGTTGTCAATGATATGATGTTATATACTCCATTTTAGATGATATGCAAGTTATCCTACACCATGTACATATAAATGTTCTTTTTATGTATTGTCTATGTGTTTGTCAGCAGGGCTTGCCCTTTGTAATAGCCGTAGGCTAGTTGGGCAGCCCTGGCTGTGTGTTCTGTACAGCCAAACCAATAAATAAATAAAAAAATATGTCAGCACCAGGGACAGCAACGTTAGTTTGACAAATACTGTGGTCTATAAATCTGCACCGGGGACTGCACTGCCAATGCTACTCAGTACAGTGGAGGCCAGTTAATTGCAAGTCGGATAAACGCACACTTCGGTAAATTGCACGGAATACCCAAACCCCGTGGCGGTGCAGTCCAACTGGGTAACGTTGCATTATCGCACACGCCGGATAATTGCACGGAATTTGCTGGCAAATTGGGTGACTGTGCAATTAAACGGCTTCCACTGTACTAGGAAGACACTAAGAATGATAGCAAGCACCAAAAAATAGGAGTCTGAGTTTTATTTACAGCAGTGTAGAAGTCATTCAGCACCAGGGACAGCACTGGAAACTTTAATCAACACCAAGGGCAGCACTGTAAATGCTATTCAGCACCAAGGACAGCACTGTAAATGTTATTCAGCACCAAGGACAGCACTGTAAATGTTATTCAGCACCAAGGACAGCACTGTAAATGCTATTCAGCACCAAGGACAGCACTGTAAATGCTATCAGCACCAAGGACAGCACTGTAAATTCTATTCAGCACCAAGGACAGCACTGTAAATTCTATTCAGCACCAAGGACAGCACTGTAAATTCTAATCAGCACCAAGGACAGCACTGTAAATTCTATTCAGCACCAAGGACAGCACTGTAAATGTTATTCAGCACAAATTTAGAAATTTAGACCCTCTGAAACGCTATTTCCTGTATTTTGAGGTGTACATTTTACTGGTAGACTAAGCTGTTCGACAGCATCTGTTTTGTTGAAAAATTACACAAGATAAATAGTTTTTATCATATCTTACACATCAATTTTTGTCCGTCACAGAGGATTAAATGGGCAAATTCTTTTCCCGTCCCCAACTGCAAAATTTTCGTCCCCAACTGCAAAATAGAAGGACGGGCACTGGCTACAACCCTGTATAGATACATGTATACTCTACCTGTGACAGTGAACCGTTGATGATCAGACAGCCCCATGGGTCTCCCATCTGTCTCCCTGTACCACTTGATCAGTGGCGCGGGAAAACCAACAGCCTGACAACCCAACGTCACGTTCTTCTCATACACGAAGATCTCCTTGGTTTTGTAAGGCTCTCGCTTGGTGAACCTTGGTGCCACTAGGGTAGAAATACATGTGAAGTCACTGTAAATGAGATTTTTTTCTTTCCTTATATGGAAAGAATTAAGTGTGTGCGGCAGTGTTGTGTTCTCAATAGAACCATTAGTAGTAATATATTGTCCAGTAATGGAAACCCCACCGCCTTGGTAGACAGCAAGTTGGAAACCACCTAGTACTAGCAACTGGGCAAAAGTGCTACAGACAGGTAGAAGAGTTGCTTTTGACAGAGCTAGCATGATAAACTGTCACTGACCTAAATGTATCTATACTCTATTGATTACATTTCTTGAGAAATATGCATTTAATTAGGGGTGTCAGTATTCCTGGGATGTCACCTTAAAATGCTCTGAAGCTATTCTCTAGGTATCATTAATTTTTAAACAACACTTCAGAATTCCTTACCCCAGACCACCAGTCCTGTCTTGGCCATATCAGAGCCTAGGCTGTTGGAGACCTCGCACATGTACAGACCCGTATCCTCCCACGTCACCGGGTGGATCTGAAGGACACCCTTCCTGTTCATGTGGTACTTCTGCCCGAGCACCTGCTGGTCAGGGACGTGGATTCTGCTCCTGTTGTGGAACCACTGGACTTCGGGAGGGGGGTAACCTTTGTGGAGACACTCCAGTACGACGCTGTGCCCCTCTTTCACAGGCCTGGGGTTTGAGATGGAAGTCACCACTGGCTTGCCTGGAGTTGAGATAATAAAATGAATGAATGAAGACTTATTGTACATACATTGCACAATGTATATACTCACTGGGTTAAGTACATGTTGCAACAAAAAAGATAGGTGACTGATACATATCATACATTCCTGTATACCATGTCAACCAAAGACAAAATTTAAATTCTACTTCTGGCTTCTTGGGATGGTGAAAATGTAGGAACAGATATGTTTTATAACAATAGAAGATTCATCTAAATTCTATGTTACCACTCAAATATCACCACCATACATGCGCATATCTAGCAGTCAAGATATCTAAACTGGAAGTCTCTGCAGCACTGCAAAAATCTGCTAGAGGGCCCAACATGTAATCATTCGAAGTTTTTACCAAGACCTACCGACATACCAATTATTTATACGAAACATCCATCTTATTGACACGGGATTTACAAAATGTATATGCAGTCAAATATATAAATATTTGAGTAGATAATATGTAAAACAATGCTGCCATATACCATGCATGATAGTTACTTAATATGGTCTAAGAATATTGTTATTGATAGTTTATAATCCTGTCCTTGTCAAATTCCATTTGATGTGTGTGTATTGTCCTTGTTTCTGTCAGTAGAGCTAGCCCTTTGTAATTGTGATAGCCACAGGCTAGTTGGGGAGCACTGGCTGTGTGTGCTGAACAACCAAAAAGAAAGAAAGTACACAGTCGCAAATTCCTCTTCCAAAAAAGATATAAATGTTCTTGGCGAAGGTTATTACTTACGGTTTATGCGGAGGGAGGCTGTACCTTCCCTGCGCCCCACAGTGTTACTGGCGACACAAGTGTACCTTCCCTCGTGGTAGTACGACGCAAAGTGGATGACCAGCGAGCGTCCGTCCTGCGAGACATGGACACCCTTCCCCAGGGTAGGGGAGCCGTTCCACCGCCAGTGCAGTCTGGGAGTGGGGACGCCCCCAGCCTCACAGTAGAAGACCACGTTCTGGGTGTGGGTTACAGCTTGATCCAGAGGTGACCTCCTGAAATGTGCAGGCACTGTGGCAACAAGAAAGCATATAAAACAAACTGACCAGGGGCAAAGATAGGAATAGCATTTACTGTACGAGTGGTATGATGACAAAATGTGAGAAACTAAAAGATCTCCTTGTACAAAGAACAATAAATTTGATCATATGTGTCATTGAAGACGAGTAGAATGGCAAATGTAAAGACTCCAGTTAAAGAATGTAATGTGTGACAATGAGCTCTTTTTAGCAGGAGAATAAAATTTTGCTTTGTCGCCAATGTTTATCTGAGATGCTAGTGTTTGTGAAATTCGTGTTAAGCACCTTTCCCAAAGTCTACAGCTCAGACACACATTAAATTCAATAACAACCTGTTACATGTAGTTGGCCCATACTTATGTCATTTCCTTTTGCCTACAATAGCCAACAACAAATCAAAGACTGTGAGCACAGCTTGTCAGAACACAAGAGATCAAGACTGGAAGTTCCTTGCAGTACGATACAAATAAAATAAAGAAAGCAACAGAGGGGGGCAACAATCGTTTCTTCCTTTCGTCAAGGACAATATACAAAACCCCTACCATAATAAAAACGTAAATACGGCATCTGGAGTCAAACGCACAGATACATGAATACACACAGCATCTTGAATGAATAAATGAAACAGAAAAGCTCACCATGCACTGTCAGGTAGGCAGATGCCGTGTCGTTCCCCACCCCATTGTCAGCGGTACAACTGTACCACCCAACATCAGCCAGGTCTACAGCCTTCACCACGAGTGTACCCGTCTCCTCAATCTGGTACTTGGAACCATGTGACGATGCATCGATGGTCATGTTCTGGAACGTCCAGGTAACATCTGGGAGAGGGAAGCCGACTGCCCCACAGGGAAACTCGGCGGTTTGCCCCTTCAAAAGGGTGAGGTTGCTAGGCGGGACAGTGATGTTGCTAGGAGCTGAAACAAGATGATTTTTTTTATGGGTCATTAGAAATATTTGAATAGAAGAAAGGTAAGCTAAATATTGCCTGTCAGTGAGTAACATCATCATTACATTTGTGAGGAATCTTGTTCTTGACTGTGTGTATTCACAAAGTTTTAAATCAGAATTTACTTAGCTGAGGGAATAATCTAGGAAAATCACTGTCAAATTTGAATTCATATTAGCTGTGTCACTAAGCAGTATTGCATTTATGTCATGCCCACCCAAATAAAGTACAAATTTCAATGTGAAATGTGACAGGAGTTGAGAAAATTAAGAGTCCTGAAATGAACATTGTAATAATATTGATTTCAACGTCTTTATCAAATTTTGACAGTAACAAAAGCAGCACACAAGACACATTTACAAAATGTAAATCATTCAATGGAATACAGCTTAAATACCATTTTAAAACCCCTGGGATAACATGAATATGGACCCATCTGTTTTGAACTTCAACAACAACATCCTAGCTCAGATATGACAAGATACAGAATGGTCAAGAACACCCAACTTATCAATAGTTATCATAGCCAAGGTATAGTATAATAGGTCTTACTGAGGATGTTCAGCCTTGCCATGGTAGTGACATTCCCAGCTGCATTGCTGGCAGTACACTGGTATATCCCTTCATCCTGGTACCCAGCATTCACAACCCACAGGTCACCAGTTGAGGACTGGTTTGGATGGAGTTGTCCAGATCCTGGTGTCTGCACAGAAAAAAAGGGGATGCTACTTGTTCAATAATATGTGAATATGAATCCAAAGATAATCTGTACTTAATATGAGGCATTTATAAATAACCTGGAAGCACATGTATGGACGTGTCAAATATCCAGATGCAGAGACATTCTTGTAAAAGGCAACACTAAGAGTTTATGGAGGTTACAAGATGCAAAATGCAGTGGAGGAGGATAGAGAACAACTGAATGAAGCTGCAGAATGTTTCCATGTAAGATGCAGAAAACAGTGAATGATGATAATACAAGAATGGCAAAATGCAGTGGAGGAGGATAGAGAAAAACTGAATGGAGCTGCAGAATGTTTCCACGTAAGATGCAGAAAACAGTGAATGATGATAATACAAGAATGGCAAAATGCAGTGGAGGAGGATAGAGAAAAACTGAATGGAGCTGCAGAATGTTTCCATGTAAGATGCAGAAAACAGTGAATGATGATGAGCTTTCTTTAGCAGGATTGATAGTAACCTGTTTCTCAGCACCAAGGACAGCACTATGAAGGTTATTCTACACAAAGAGCAGAACATTTAATGTCATTTGGCACTAATGTTAAGCACAGGACTGTTACTGTTGTTCAACGCCAACAACAGAGGGCACAGTCACAGATAGTAAAATATAATTAAAGTTAATCAGACTTAGTCCAGTACTGCTTTTACAGTAACATTAATATGCACTACTTCCAACTTTTCAAGTCTTATTATTTCTGAGGAAAAAAAACCATAAAGATTTGTAGATGAAGCCTTTGATAAGTTGAAATACTGCAGGTAGTTAAAACCTGTATTTTGTGTCTGGAATACACAGTGAAACAGTTTACCACACCATACCTTAGGATGGAATGTCCATGAGATCCGTGGAGTAGGCACCCCTGTAGCGTTGCATGAGAAGTAGGTGGTATCACCAGGGAACACCTCTACATCTGATGGATGGACGATAAACCTGGGGGGAGCTAAAGGGAAAGAAAGACCGTTACTATTAGAATGATGATGTGGACTGGTGAAACATACAGTCATGGGAGAGAGAGAGAGAATGGTTTATTCATTTCACGACCAACTTGCGGCTCGAAAGCCGAATTATCAGGCTTGTTTACATTGAGTATCGCACCTTATTGCTACTCACAAGACCGTATTGTACAATTATATCATAAACAATACAATAAGACGTGTGGCATAATGGATAAATATTGCAGATTCGAGTGCAATGTCTAAAAGGCAAATTAAAATAGGGTTAAAACTATACATATTAAAAGTCTGATCATGCTAAAACTGGTTGACTTGACCTATATACAACGTTAGCTAAAAACAGATTGTCCTGATTCCTGGTGGAGTGTATACATAGAGTCTACAGTTCGTTCAATGATTTGATCATTGCCGGTATAGCGCTGATTAAGTAGCGGTTAGTCCCGGTAGGTTGTTGGTATCGCGCATGTTCTTCAACATTGAACAAAGGAGGCATTAAACGTGGAGCACCGAATAGTTGTACATATTTCTATTAGAGTTGGGCAAGAAGACTTCATCGACTACAATGGACAACCAAGAGACTCAGGCAGAGTTGACATAAAGAAAACTTTATCAATGGGCATTCAGTGCTCTGAAAGCAAAGGTAAGAGCTCTGGCTTCTTTTCAACATTGTTTTCAGGTGTTTTAGGAGTTTTCGTCTATTGCTGACGGGCTAAAAGGAAACAAGACAAAATAGAAAGTCTGACCAAAAAGCCCAGAAACATAAAATTCTGTCAGTGATGGATGCAAATTAAAGTTCTGAATTCTTCATTAGGTTAAGAATTTTGTAATCCAAAGGAAGAACTCTGTATGGCATAATTTGTACAAAATAAGTATCTCCATTTTAGCCAGCTATTGTATGTACTAGCTGTATCATTACTTACTGTGGACTGTGATGTACACAGATGCCTCTGACCAACCAACAAAGTTGGAAGCATTGCACTGGTACAAACCAGCATCTGCCAGTGTCACCTGTATGAAATAAAATGTCTCTAGGTTATGAACAGCAGTTATGAAAAATGTATTGTTTTGTAGACTATAGTAAAGATTTTACTGTGGGGTCGTGTGACGTAACAGCAGAGTGTTTGGCAGTCAGAACCAAGTGGTCCTGTGTTCAAATCTTGTCATGTCACCAAGCTTGTGCCCTTTATTTGCAAAGACACTTTACATGACCTTTCTCACTTTACTCAGATGGAAATACATTCTAAGGTTTAGTTAGGATATCCCATGGATAGAAATTTTAAAAACAAACAAGAGTTCCAGGGAAAGCCAGACCCAATGCGCCTCAAAGAACCTAGTAGTACTACTGTAACACCTTTCAAAAAAGATGTTCCAGGTCATTCTGTCTGGTTGGTAATTGAATGCAGTACATCTGTTTGGGGATTCTCAGAGGATCCTTAGTAAATCTTGCAATGAACTTACAAACAATTTACAATGGACCATAGTCCTCTTTTCACCCAGAGTACTAAGTCCAATGGTCTGAAAATGGAGTTACTCAGGAAGTACTTTTAATGATCGACTTAGTCCCTTGATTGGTGTGAAGGACTTACACAAGTAAGTCCACCTACAGTCTACAGTCATCCTATTTGTCTAAGGTCCATCATCTACATTACTCAACTGAAATCAACATGGCCTTACCTGCTCAATAGAGATCATGCCTGTTTCCTCCACCATCATTCCCTCCTTGTAGGTCAGAGGGTCACCTTGAAAGGTCCACGTGACCACGGAGTCAGGGTAGCCATCAGCCAGACATAGTATTTCTACAGGATCTCCTTGTAGGTAGGTCTCATTCTCAGAGGCGTACAGGGTCGGAGCAGCTGTGCAGAAAATAGTTATCATTATATGTTCAGAAGTACAGAATTGATATGTTTTAGGTAGTGGTGTGTACCAGTACGGTGTACTGATACAAAACCAGGTTTTCTTGTTGGACTGATCCAGAAAAAAACGACCTGAAAAAAACAGTGGCCTGGATGTTGGACAGATTAAAAAATGAACAGATTATACTGGCAGGCTTTCACATGTTTTATGGCTCACTGGTCCAGGAAAATAACAAGCAGGTAACAAGAGTGAAGTAGAGGAGAGTTGATAGTTAGTAGACTTTACCAAGCTTCTACAGTTAAACTTGGACTTGGCAGTTAGTGTTGTTTACATGATTCAGATACTAGTAGGATTTTATTGCCGATGGACGTCGGATACTCCACCAAACAGAATCCTTTTAACAAAAATGACCATTGTTCTGAGTATGACCCGTTCATAAGTTTTCACAGATAATTATGTCCAGGTTCAGGTTTTGACCTTGACCTGATCCTCTGGATCCAAATTTCCTGTACCGATAGCAACGCCTACCCATGGCCCATACAGTCTGAATTGCTAGGGGAACTTTCTTTATAAGAATTTTATTTAAGAATTTACTTACTGTATATCTTGAGCCATGCAGAAGCACTGTCCACCCCTGCTTCACTGTCAGCATAACATGTGTATACTCCCTCCGTGGAAGCATCTGCCTCCAACACAGTCAAATCACCACTTTCCTCCTCCATGTAGTACTGAGATCTGTACAAACCAACACAATAAGGATCTCTTAGTTTCTTGATGAAGGTTAGACATCAAGGTATCAGTAACAAGATAAGTAACAAATTCAAGAATCCTCAACTGTATATACAAATTTTGGAAATGGTCAGAAATTTCAATTACCTTTCATTAGTGACACTTTTTATTTATTCATTTAGTTTGCTGTGACCGTTCGCTACCAAAAAAGTGGATGCTAGCAAAACGTCTGACTATTTCCAAAATCCAGTTGCATGTTGTCTTGTAGATCTCTTGAATATAATTCAATCTAAGATATTCAAACTGTGCAAATACTATAATAAACAGGCGACACTATAATTCCGGACAGACATGCTAAATCCGGACTACCTCTCACTTTTCCAGCTTAGTTTGTTCAGGACAGTTGACATTCCTTATCATGACATAGAAGATGACAACAGTTACGTAGGTAACAGTGATAGCTCCCTTGGGACTGGTTCATTTCTGTAGATTTCTGCAGAATTCTGCAGATTTCTGCATAGAA
Organism: Branchiostoma floridae; assembly: GCF_000003815.2. Classification (NCBI taxonomy): domain Eukaryota; kingdom Metazoa; phylum Chordata; class Leptocardii; order Amphioxiformes; family Branchiostomatidae; genus Branchiostoma; species Branchiostoma floridae. The sequence continues at coordinate 5,705,867 of NC_049986.1, forward strand.
ATCTGCAGAAATCTGCAGCCTCTGCACAGAAATCTGCAGATTTCTGCACAGAAATGTAACTTAATAATATATTATCAATTTCTGTGCAATCAGTATTTGAAGCTTCTTGGTCATGGCATTGCATCTGAAAGTGTTCAAAAATACAATTTTACAACAGTAAAACGAATGATACAAGGAACAGTAAATTACCCATTGGCATTGATGGTGTAGATGTCAAAGCCATCCTTGTACCACCTGACCATAGGTGTGGGGATACCGGTTGCCAAACAAGCCCACTCCACGTTCTCACCAGGAAACACTGAAGTGTTCACTGGTGCAGCGTGGATTGTAGGTGGCACTGGTAACACAAATAGTATGCAAGACACACATTCAAAAATCATCAATCTATATTAAGTAAATTAACTCTTGAATAATCGTTACGGTGCTACAGATAACAGACACTTGGTCATTTTGCAAATTTATTGCATTGTGAATGATAAGTAGAAAGCTTGTGTATTGCTGTTTACAATATAATCTGTTTGTTGTGATAGCTTATTGATTAGTTCAGCACCAGGGCTTTACTTATTAAGTCAGAAGTTGCTTAGTGTTATATTTATTGCACATTGCTCTTTAAAATAGTAACCTATGTGTATGAGTCATGAGTGTTATGATCACACTTTTGTGCAATGAGCATTATGGCAAATTTTGTGGAAGAATATTCCCCCACCCCCCAAAAAATGCTAAAATTCCCCTGCAAATGTCATTGCATTGTCACGAAATTTAGGCACTTTGCACACTTACATTATCTTCACTCATCGAGTTGAAATAAAGGCACAAACAAACAAACAAACAAACAAACCCACAATTAGTTCAGATTGTTAGTCCAGCTTTGAAGTAAGATTAGGATTATGACAAGTATCATTAATGTAACGATTGATAAATAAGATTTCCAAAAATCGAACAGTATATGATTGACAAATTGGTTCAAATCTAATTTTTGGAACTTTTTATGTTGAGGATAGATTAAAGACTTAGTGTCTGACCTTGGACGAAGATACTGGCCCAGGCTTGTGCCATGCCAAAGTCGTTGTACGCCACACAGGCGTAGTCACCGGTGTCGTTGGCCTGTACGTCGTGGATAGTTAGATGGTTTCCAGTTGTCTCCACTCTGTCTCCACCCACCAGGGGGTTTCCATCCTTGTACCACTGCTGTCTATAAAAGTGGAAAATGAAACACACTTCATTAGCGGCTGATTGTACACACTATGAAGCTAAAAGAAACAGACTATTTGAAACAGTTGCCACAATTTCACTGAGCTTCTGCCATCTAGGAGATCACCAGTTTGAAAATACTATTTCTACCAAAAGCACAAAATCCAGTCATTATACAAAATGTGGAACAGCTCACTAACCACTGCCTTAAAGCCTAACATTAGTATACATTGTATGATATACTTCATTAGATGCTATAGTGTTATGTATCACACTACCTTATAGTCTCTTAGTCTTTGAGACTGTACAAATTGTCATTGAATTAGCCTTCAGGCATAATTTTGCAACTAAAACAAAACCATTTGATGTGAAGTCCTAAAAGAAACATCAACGAATGCTGCACCCAAACACTCACACAAACTATCTTTTTTCCCCCATCAGGAGAGAATAACAAATTCTGATACCTACTGCATCACTAAGCATTTAGTAACTACTCAATGACTTACTCTGGTGAGGGGTATCCTGATACATGACATGTCAGGGTCAGCTGGGACTGCCCAGCCTCAACCACATTATCAGCTGGAGACACTGCAGCACTGGGAGGGTCTGTAGGAAGGATGAAGACAGCATGCTTAAACAGCCCAATAAAATGCTAAAGCTTATTTATAACTAGACACATACTGGGACACTTTTCTCTTGTGATTCCATTGTATGACTGAAGGATACACATGTGAAACCCAATGGAAAACATAGCTAATATCCATGACCAATTGCTCCACCCACAGAAACACAAGGACCTGCCAGCCTGATGCCTGCTATACTCTCATGCTAGGAGTGATTGATTACCATACCATGAAACTCAAGAGAAACACATTGGAATCACAGTCTGTAATTGGCGATAAGGAAACCTTTCAGATATGTATCCTTCAAAGCAAACATTAGGAACCCTCTGACTAGGGAAAAAAGGAAGATACACACAGGAGATATCTCATCTTCTGCTGGGTGTTTTTTCTCGAGTGGTTCTCCTAAAAGTTTTGACTATTGAACTAAGCTTTGGAAATTGACCTCTGACCTCTGAAAAGAATCCGCCAAACAAGACTGATGCCCCTTACTTCTGGCATTTGCTTGCTAGACGTGTGCAGAGCTGCTACTTTGGGGTATACCCTATCCCAGTTATAAACGGCACTTAGTTGGTCTGGTCAAACGTAACCAGGGCACAGGTATGACATACGTGTTTGTATACTTTACTCAAATATGCCAACGTCCCTGCCTTGAATACAGCAAATGTGATATAAAAAGTGCAAACCTACAGCAACAACAATGACCAGCAAACAAACACACATTTAACGAGGAGTTCCATTTGTGTGCTGATGTCTCCTACAGGACTGGATGCCAGACAGGTGTAGTTCCCTTCATCCTCCCTCTGTACCAGGTCCAGGGCCAGGAGAGCTCCGTACATGTCACTCATCGATGTCACCTGTAAAAGAATAACAATCACGTGAAACTGTCATCAACTTCAAAATGTTGTTACCTGATGTAACAAAATATGCATTGTTACCTTTCTGTATACATGTATAAACTTATAAGACTCATTAGGACTTTAAATGATGTAAACTGTATACTTTGTATGACCCTTGCCACTTCCCTCATGATCTCAATGAAAAGCTAGCGGCATGTAGGCCAATTTGAGCTTTCATGAATAAACAAACAAAATATTGTTTCTGAACATAAAGATACTGATACGGGGGAGGGGGCTGAGGCACTAGAGACAGTATTTTCAGCACCAGGGACAATATCTTTGGCATAAAGGACAGTATTTTTGGCATTAGGGACAATGTTTTCCGAAACAGGGTCAGTCTTGTCAGCACCACGGACAGTATTTTCAGCACCATGGACAGCATTTTCCACACCTGTGACAGTATTTTCAATGCCAGGGACAGTATTTTTCCACACATGTGACAGTATTTTCAGCACCAGGGACAGTGTTTTTTCACACATGTGACAGTATTTTCAGCACCAGGTACAGTGTTTTTCCACACATGTGACAGTATTTTCAGCACCAGGGACAGTATTTTAGCACCAAGGACAGTACCTTTGGTATTAGGGACAGAATTTGTTGCATTAGTCAGAATGACTGGTCTGAATGCTTTTTTCAAATTCAGTTAAAAAGTAACTGTAACATAAGAAATGGTACCTCCTCAGACTTGAAGAGCCATGTCACAGCTGGAATGGGGTTTCCAGTGGCATTACACACAAACTGGAAGGATTCGTTCACAGCAACAGACACCCTCTGTGGAACCTTGATCGCAAACTCTGGAGGTTCTGAAATCAGAATTTAAAAAACATTAAAGGCAAGAGAAATTCATCTTCTAGGAGAACCTGATTTGAGTTTGAGTTGATCTGATGCAATGTCAGATAGAGTGTTCACCCTTAAATTCCAGGGGTAGCACTGGTTGAAACCCCACCCGTATCATATCAAAGACTAGAGTTCCACGACCCCATACCTTCGCCAAATGATCTTAGCTTTATAACTGGTGTATTAATTGTGGCTGTCATTAATCATACATAGAAGTTTGTCATTTACATGAATTATACGGGTTGATTATCTCCTCCACCCAAACAACGGACGTATACAATCTTTGTTCAAGAAGACTGTAGTCACATTTTGTGACAATCTATGCAAATGAGGATTATAATTCTGGTAATAGTTATTTTGCTTGGAATTGAGGTAGCAGGGATTGTCTACGGTTTTGGGGTGAATCGTTGGTAGGTTAAAAACAAGCTGGGGGTAAGTCGGGAGCCAAATTCGGCCATGTGTAACCTAGGCATAATGTTGAATGATGTCCTCCG
>NC_049986.1:5710007-5722918 GCF_000003815.2 Branchiostoma floridae
AGCAGGGATTGTCTACGGTTTTGGGGTGAATCGTTGGTAGGTTAAAAACAAGCTGGGGGTAAGTCGGGAGCCAAATTCGGCCATGTGTAACCTAGGCATAATGTTGAATGATGTCCTCCGAATTGAAAAAGGTCACTATATTGAATTAGCTTTTGCTACTGGTTTTATTGATTGTACAGAAGAAATCCTCATTCATTGGAAACTGCTGATTATTGTTTACACAAAGATGACACTTTTTAGTTGAGTTCTATATTTTGACGAAGATGTAACGAGATGATTTTCGTCACAATTTTGCAAATGTCATCATGATATCCATAATGTGTATGTCAAATGCCACAAATGAAATTCCTGGACTCATGGATCTGATGTCAGAGATGGCAATGATACTTTAATTTCATAATCTTGCAAAATGTACAAACAGTTCTTGTTATAAATATTATCAATTTTTCTTCATTTTGACATTTGTTAACAAATATACATCAACATTTGGAATATACTACAATTTCATTATTTGGCAGGAAATTTTACAACAAAGCAATGTACTCATCTATGTACATGTATTGTCTAAGGTGCTTATACAGGCAATGGAATGACGATATTGCTACCTTACACAACTTTGGAACACGATGAAGAAGGTGTCGCAGAATGTTAAGTCTTTATAAGGGAGGAGAATCAGGTAGTGGGGAAAATATTGTTCGTTCTGAAATATGAATGGGCTTCTCATATCATTGCATTGCACACTCGTTCATGTAAATGTCAATAACAAAAATTATTGATACATAGATATAAAATTTTAACTTTAACACTATGAAATACTGCTCCAATAGTTCAAACCGCAAGAGCGAGTGAAATAGACACCATATCATGATCACTGTAATATGTGTCTTCTACATTTATCTGCACTTTGTACTCAGTCTGCACATACACATGGTCAAGCAGGGAGGCATAATCTGTGGTTGGGTGGTGAACATGCTGCGTAAAACCATGTTGTGCCATGAAAGTTACAATACTGTGACAGGGAGACGTGATAAGGTCAACATTAAAGTCTCCTACGACGATTGTAGGTTTTGTCTTGTCAATGGAGGCTAGGAGACTTGTCAGTTGACCCATTAGAAATGGTAACGGCAAATTTGGTGGGCGATATACCGTGACAATGTTGACTTCTGTATGTGCTTTCTTAACAATAACAGCAGTATACTCTAATCTAGCAGCTGCACATCTTAATTCTATTGGAGACACATGGTCACCAGCCATTATCATCACCCCACCCCCTCTTCCTATTGTTGAAAGCCTGTCAGTTCTGAAGCATTTTGTCCAAGGCAGCCTTACGTCAACTTGTGAAGAATCTGAGCAATGTGTACCTTCTTGGTCATGTCTTAAAAATGTTTCCACAAAACAGAAAACCTCATGTTTGAGAGCTGAATGGTGAGCTTTGAAATCTTTCAGATGCTGTTCAAATGACCGTATATTTAAGTAACCAATGGTAAGAACAGTGTCAGCACTAGGGGGTGAATAGTTAATTTGCTCATTTTGTACATTTGTTTGCCGAAGACGAGTCATTTCATCTTTGACAGCTGAATTTACGCGAATTGCATTCTGATCAAATCCAAGAAGGTACAAATTGCTCAGCTTCTTCACACGACTCAAGCCAACATAAGCCTGCCCTGGCATAAAGCGCCCTCTACCTTGCATGCTCATGACAACCTTGTCTAATGTTCGACCTTGAACTTTGTGGATAGTGCATCCCCATGCCAATGTCAGCGGAAACTGAGTCCGCTCTCCCAATACTGAGCGACCTTTTCCAACTGGGAATTGTGCAGTATGTCTTTTGATTGGTACCGCATGAGGAAACTTCTGCTTGAATTGACTGTTTGCAATGGCTTGTCTACCTACATTGTCACTGTCAAATCTAACAACAATAGTTTGAATGTCTTCTCCCAATTTGTCGATTCCAATGACGGTACCGAGGACTCCATTGGAAAGGCCATCTGCTACATCGATGTTGACCGTCACCATCACTCTGGCTCCCACAGTCACATGCACATACTCTCTAAGATTACCGGTCTCGGATGGTTTTTTTGGAAAGGCGATGTTGACAAGTCCTGTTTGAACATCCTTTCTCCTGTCAATGGCCTTGATATGGAAGATGTCCGTTGTGGACCTAGCCAACTGAGCTTCATTGTGGTCATCAACGTCTTGGTTTGTCTTGAAAATATGTAGAGCATCCACTGGGTAATCGGCATCGTCCTTGTCAATGACCCGTGTGCGGAGTAAATCCATATCTTCTTCTGTACAGTCACCTGTGCGTACCCTCTGTAGGAGATCAGCGAACACCTTGTCACTCCTTTGTCTTACTGTCTCTGTCAGTTCTAACATCTCAATCTTCTCCTGCCATAATGAGCCGTGCAATCTTGCATAGCTGCAAATAAAGAAAAAGTGTTGAGAGGGGATTAGTTATGGGACAATGAGCAAGTCATTCCACAAGTTTGGAGTACTAGTCTACTCACCGATCTGAAGGGTCAGCAAAGACATGCCCCTGGCCCACAGGTTGAAGCTGGAACAGATCTCCCACAGCTAAAATGCTGACTCCTCCAAACCTTGAGTCAGGGTCGGCGTCCCCACAAATGTCTTGCAAACGGCGATGTATGTGATAGAGTAGGTCCGCCCCTACCATGGATACCTGTGTGTATATGGAAAATTGTAATAGAACATAGCATATCATATTCCATATATTCAGTAAAAAACATGAAATGTGATGCCTTGTAGTCGCCTGACATCGCATATACAAATATACAAAGTAACCTACATTGCTATGTGTCATTATGTAAGGTTAATGTTTAAAGCATACAAACACACAAGTGTCCACTCTAAGCATAAAGACAAGCCTGAGAGTAATTCCTATTTCCCTACCTCGTCAATCACCAGAAGTTTCAGCTTCCCCAGGTGTTTTCGGAGTGCTTGTAGCTTTTCACAGCTTGGCGGCACGTACCTATTGTCCCTATTTGGTCCGCAGGTGAAACCCAGTGCTGAATGCAAGGTCATTCCTTGGATGCCGAAGGCAGCGGTCCCCGTAAACGCAGTCAGAAGGAGAGGTAGCTCATCAGGTTGGAAATGCCCGGAATGCGGTTTCAGAAGTTTCAACGTCAAGTAATGTACCAACTTGATTATATGGCTTTTACCGACCCCACCTGGTCCGCTGAGAAAGATTGTGTATTGTGGCATAGTGTGCTTGTGCTTCAAGGCAAAGATTGCTTTTTTACACCACTGACGATGATACATCACGACTTCAAGCTGTTTGTGGGTCAGAGAGCGCATCATAGCTCGGTACTCCTCCGATGTTAGTAATGTTTTATCCGCCTCAGCTTTAAACCGAGCACATATTTCGGAGCAATTGCTCCTAGTCGAATCATTCGACAGATCAACATTTTCAAATTGGTCTTCCATAGGTAGATCTCGGTCTTTGACGGAACCTTCTGCTAACTGCTCCGACTGCAGGAACTCCACATTTGGTGCCACATCGTTCCACATGTCATCCATGGGGCCCATTCGCTCCAAGTCCTCACATGCTTGCTCAACCTGAGTAGCATTGACACTGAACTTTGACTCATTTGTCTGAACAATGTCCTTCACTTGGTCAAAATGTTCTTTAAATGACCGGAAATGCCTCTTGAGATCAACATCCTCATCCTTCCAGGGCAGGTAAAGCATGAGCATATTTCTGTACCTTTCCTCACCTTCCCTTTTCTCCTTATGAAACCTGACAATGCAGTGCTTTTTACGTTTCTTCATTTTCCCCAAACCATTGTGCAAAGTAATGACAGGTGGGCCCCGTGGCTGGCATGTGACATCCCCGGTATCTCCCTCATAGTTCTGCAGTTCATCATGATCTGGATTGTGGTCTGAAATGTCAGTTGAGATGTTGTCTTTCGCTGGGTTGTAAGTAGCTGCAAACTCCAGAAGGCACATGTCTTTAAGTGCAGCAGGTCTCGAGGCATATCGATCTTGCAGAGATGTGCAGAATATGTCTTCTTGGTCATCTGCCATATCTTTCAGAACAGTGTGAGGCTTGAGTATGGAGACCCGCTTATCTTTGGATGCACTGTTGACAAACAGAACTCTGCGACTCATCTTTTTTAGCCACAGGGACAGCAACCGATATGCAGTCTCCTGCGCAGAGACTTCCCTGCTATTGAGAAATGCAGAGCCAACCTTCCTAAGCCTTGCTTTGACGTCTTCTCCTTTGCTGTCTTCTGCCACTTTTTTTAATAATTCGCTCATAGACCTTTCAGATTTAAGCATGTAACTCGTGATATACATTATGCATGCATAAACGTCAAGGATGTACTGGACATCCATGTTAGCTGCCCATGTCCGCAAAATGTGTGGGTTATATGGATTTATGGATGTTTCAGATACTTCACGTTTAAGGACGATGTCTTTGCCTGATTTCGTTGTCTGTAAGACTTTGTGGTACAAGGTTGGGTCTACATTTGCTTTTTCAAGAACAATATCCAAGGATATGTTGTCATCAACATTACTATTATCTATGACTGCTCGCACACTTTTTAGAATCTCTGTTTTTATCTTTAAATCTCGTTCAATGTTTGCAGCATTAGGGTCTTCACTCTGTCTAGCAATGAGCGTCTCCTGGCTCGGTGGACGAGGAAATCGGAATCGGCATTTTTGTTCTCGTCTGCATGTTGCCGAGTGGCCGTGTTTCTGCACGGAGAGCACCAACTTTCTCAATTCCTCGTCATTTTCTTCTGGAATAGAACAGGTTATGTGTTCATTTATGAACTTGACAACATCTTCATCAGAATCAACATTAATTTGGGGGGCATCTTTTATCCACAAGATACTGTGAGCATGCGGTGAACCCCTGGCTTGGAATTCAATGCGAATCATGTAGTCCTGAAGATATCCAATTGGGTGTGCCTTCCCTCCTATGAACTCTTTGAAGAATGCATCAATACGGTGATTAAATTGACGGGCAGCGGTCACAGGGTTGCAGCGTAGCCAATGACATTTTTCCTCATAACTCATGTTCTTGACGTCATCTGCTGTGAAACGCTTGCCATATTGATGCGCTATACTTTGGATCACTTCAGGCCATTGCATGTCAGCTGCAGACAAGGTGAGGAAAAATGTAGGTAATCCAAGCTGTCTTACCATTCCTAGAAGGTCTAAGAGGGCTGAGTTCCAGAATGATGGCGAACCGCGAATGCTTTTCATGAACTTGACTGCTGTGTCTGTGCGAAGCATCTGGTCTATAGTGTTCTGGTTCTTCATCAGCCCTGCATTGATCCTCCTACCTTGAAATGTATGTCCTCGTGTCTGACGCAAATATATCTGTATATTATCGCTGACTTGCTTTGCTTCAACTGCGTATTGTGCAGCAAAGAGATAATCAATATCCCTTGCAAACCTTCCGTCAAAATGTAAAAGCCTTTGATTGAAATACCTTCTAATGGTGATGTCTTTCTGACGCTTCTCACTGAATCCCCCATGGCCATACGGATATTTTGCAGGATTTGCGAGGACTTCAAAATGTGGGTCAGTAAGGAAAGGGCATGGCCGCTGATGTTCACCCGGTGCGACAGAATAAGTACTCTCACCATCCACAACTTCTTCCTCTTGCAGTAGAGAGTCATATGGGATACCTCGTAATTTACATGTTTCTTCAGCAGCGACTCTATCCTCTTCGTCTTCTATCTCCTGTCTCATCTCCAGTCTTACCCCAGCCTCGGCTTCCTCTAGTGCAACATAGTGCAGCTCTTCCATGAGACCGAGTGTAACGGTAGTCTCACTACTTCCATGTAGTGGCTGAATAGTGTGTGTACAATGTGTAGAAGAGACTGCTATGACTTCAATGTTCACCTTCAGCATGTCAGCGACACCTTTCACTGCCAAGTGGTCAGCCCATTCTCCTCTTCTTAACCCATCTACATAGACTTGAAATTGCTGATGTTGTTGTGAGATGGAATTGTCTCCACGTAATGTGCCAATATTGTCAGGAAGTGTGTGGAAGCCGGAATACAGATCTAAGTGCTCTGTAATTTCAAAGTAATCTACAAGGCGTGTTCTTAGCTCGGGTCCACTGACAACTTGAAGTCCAGCGGTATGGAGACACAATGACATAGCATGGAAGAAACAGTTTCCATCACGTGGGACATCCCTTATCTTCAAATTTCTCATTTTTGCCAAATTATCTAATGTCGCATAGTAATCATCAAGAGATGAAGTTACAGAGGCAGGGCATGCAGTAAAACTGCTTCCTGTGTCATAAACTGTGTTCCCTCCTTCATCTATGTTCTGTTCACGAACGTTGTTTGTCATTGCGTCCCACAAATCACCTTCACTGTCTTTCCACTGACTTTCCCAGTCTTTGCAAATAGAGATATCCCTATACAGCGGATTGTTCTCTTGTAGCCATCGTAGTGCTTTCATTACACACTGGGGGCGAATGTATTGGTGCATATAGTGGCCTTTGTAGCAAAGTTTTCTTTTCAGCTTAAATGGAACCACTTCTGCTGATTCTGGCAGTCTGGGCAGTAAGGATATTACTGGCTGCAACTTAGATGGTACGTTGACAGCACTGCCGTGGATGGCCTTTTGACCTCCTCTGGGCAAGCCCACCATCTTCATAAACGCAATCCTTTGGCTAATTAGCCTGAGCTCTAGGGGTCGTAATTCTTTCAATTCCTCCGGAATTACATCAAGTTCCATATCATTTATCCTAGATTGGGTCGGAACATTTCCTTGCTTAAGAGCTGTATGACAAGTCCTGCATATCCAAGATTTTCCGTTAGTTTTCATGTCATTTACAAACTTGAGTATTTTCTCTATGACCTGATTAGATGAATAGTAACTGGCCTTGTACTCCAAGACTGTACATCTGTAGAGGAGTCTACAGCAGGAAATGCAGGCAAAAATTGGGCCGTCTGCTATTTTAGTATGGAAAGCGTTGGCACACTCTTCAATCGTTATTTCTTTGCTTTGTTCACTTTTTCTACATTGCTTCATTTTAGTTCTATTAGCTGCACGTCGTTTTTGAGCTGCCTCTTGTGTTTCTTCTCTTCTTCTTCTCTTCATGTTTGCCCTCATTTCTGCACGCCGTTTCTGAGTGGCTTCCTGTGTCTCTTCCCTTCTTCTTTTCTTCGTGTTCGCCCTCAGTTCTGCACGCCGTTTCTGAGCGGCCTCCTGCGTCTCTTCTCTTCTTCTTTTCTTCGTGTTCGCCCTCATTTCTGCACGACGTTTCTGAGCGGCCTCTTGCGTCTCTTCTCTTCTTCTTTTCTTCGTGTTCGCCCTCATTTCTGCACGCCGTTTCTGAGCGGCCTCCTGCGTCTCTTCTCTTCTTCTTTTCTTCGTGTTCGCCCTCATTTCTGCACGCCGTTTCTGAGCGGCCTCCTGCGTCTCTTCTTTTCTTCTTTTCTTCGTGTTCGCCCTCATTTCTGCACGCCGTTTCTGAGCGGCCTCCTGCGTCTCTTCCCTTCTTCTTTTGTTCGTGTACGCCCTCATTTCTGCACGACGTTTCTGAGCGGCCTCTTGCGTCTCTTCTCTTCTTCTTTTGTTTGTGTACGCCCTCATTTCTGCGCGCCGTTCTTGAGTAGCATGTAGTGTTTCTTTTTGTCTTTTTTTCTTCATGTACGCCCTCTTATCTGCAAGTCGTTTGTTACTTGTCTCCTTTGTCTCTTTTGATCGGTATTCTTGCATCTTTTCATTCTTGTATGCCCGTTTTGCCTCAGCAGCTTCTGGTGATAATTGTGATGTTTTTCTCTTCGTGCTCGTACTAGTTCTCTGTTTTCGTCTTTTTTCCACACTCCTCTTTGAACGAGGCATAGTTGATACCGTACTTCGTATTCACTCAGATTCTTCTCCTAATTGACTGTTTTCAAATAAAGATGAAAGATTCGTTATTGTTATTAGTCTAACATGGGAAAGAAGAATGAAATTGAATTTTCCTGAAGGACGTGAAATAGTTGTAGATTTTGGATGGGCAATTGGTTATTACGTACGCCTTTTACATTTACCACATGTACATCAAAATAAAGAGGATGTTATTTCATGAAAATGTTCAGATTCAATCTAAGCCCTGATAGCCCTAATTTTCTCACCTTCCCATGTGTTGGGCCCCTTTTCACTAACTATGATCATATTTCCTCTATCTTAGGTACATCCTTTATTCGGGGACTGTTCATTGAAGCCGTTATTACCATTAACACATCCTTGCCGACTTTATGTCACACTATACATGTATTTCTTAAAAGATATTGACAGAATCTTTTGAGCCTGATGATGGGAATACATAACAAGTACTTGCTGAAATGTCCAGTTTCGTCACATGTTGCCCTCGAACTGCAGAGGCTTTAATGAGGACAACTCAACAAAGAAAAGAGGGGTTTGCATGGAATTCAGGTTACTGGTAGCTTCACATGAATAAACTTTTACAATTATAGTGTTTTTCATGATAGGACTTTGATATATGTAATGAATTAAAGAAGGAGCATCTATGACATCGCATATAATTTCCTAATTTACTTAATCAATGCAAAGTTTTGCAACTACAATGGACACTGCGTATTACTAGTTGTTCATGCCTAGTGCTCAATATGTTAAGGCTATGGGACAAGGTGGTTTGTACTTCAAGACACAGGGTGGTTTGTACTTCAAGACACAGAATTAGGTACATGTACATGTAAGTACATATATAAGTTTTAGGTGTAAGTTTTAGGTTTTCCTTGCAGCAGGGCTTTCCTTGACACAGCTGGAAAATTTCAGTCAGACTATTTCAGTCAGACTATCATTTTTTAAATCACTTCTTCTGACAAGTGTAATGTTGCTGGCAACATGATCCCTCCTGTGACATTAATCATATGACCTGAATGTGTCAAGCGCGGGACTAGCCAGCTAAGGTTGCTGCTACAAATCAAAGTTTGTTCCTGTTATGTCTCAAAATCAAATCACTGCCATCCTTTGTCACCTATCTTCACGGTGCTGATATCACACATTTTCGTGACGTACAGTATTACTTTCAAAGTCATACACATATACAGGTAGGCACGTTAGTAACAAAATAAAGTAACACTGAAAGTGAACCTACCTTGTAAATAATGTTCATTCTGCTACACAATCTCCCCGTCGCACCATAAGATGCATGTAGCTCTTCACAAAACAGAATACTCCTCAGAATAGTCCGACCCGTGGATGTGCTTACAAGTAAGGTACTTTCTCCCCAACCACAGTTCTTGTAGTAACATGCAAGCCCTGTTGGCAGACCACCATTGTGTCGCAGGATACACTAACTGTACATTCTGCTTCACTATCGCCCCGTCGCACCATAAGCTGCATGTGTCTCTAAGTCACAAAACAAACCTGAGTTCGTCCCGTCTAGATGCGCTTCAACAACTGTTGGCAGGCCGCAGGTCGCATGTCTGGACTTGCAACCACGGACAAATAATGCCTTGTCTTACCGAGGTGATGGACAGGTACACAAACAGGATCCAAATGTGGTGGCTAACCTAAATGAAACTTTGTTTCCCGTGATTGTGCAGGGATCTAACCAAGATTATTGAATACTGAAGTTACCGTAGTTATTCATAGATTGACTGTCTTGTTATTCTTTTCTTCTTTGACCTTATTTTGAAATACATTTGTCCTCAGTCTAAGTATCGAGCATAAACTTACAGCAAAATAGACCATCAGCATGAACAATTAAAAAGGAAGAGGACAGAGTGCTATCTAAAAGCTGATGTTGCTAGGCACTTAGTGTTGCTGTAACATACCTCCAAGTAAATGTACATTAGGCAAAGTACTATGTGTTTCAAACTGGTCCTGCTTTACAACAAATTGCCTTTTTTCTACTCTTATAGAGAGTTAGTTCAAGTATGCACTATTGTTAGGTTTATTCCAATTGAAGAGAGTCATGACACCCCAACGCAGTCCACTCTGTCTAGCTTTAGATCCACACAGACTGCCCCTCCAGACGTATTAAACTGATCTGACTCTTTTCCTCGCCCTCTCATGACCCCTACAGGGCCCCAGCAGGCTGCCCCTGCTCCAGATGTAACATATCTGGCTCTTCCTCGCCCTCTCATGACCCCTGCAGGGCCGGGCCCTACCACTACAAGTTTGGGGGGGTATGTTTGTCCCACTACAACATGTACTGAGGAACCAGTTTAATCAAAATTTATTATGCTCATCAGAAGACAGCTATACAATGTTGCATCATACATTTATGCAAATGGTGTTCTAATTTGAATAATATATGTTTACTGATGTTTACCTTTCAGTACCAAACAGATGCCACCAGCAAGAAATTCCCGCCCTTTATCACTTTTGAATTCATAGCATTTCCTCATTAATTATGCAAATTAGGTCTTTATTTGGCATAATATATGTCTATAAATATCTTTCTTTTTCTCATTTACAAATGTCACATGCTGTAATGGTCTTATAATTGAACTGGGCGTGTTTACACGATTTCCTAATTAATTATGCAAAGTAGATTTCAATTTGCATAATTAAATATGTAATTATATGAAGCATCACTTCAGCTGTCTACATACCAAAAATTATGACAATCCATCAATCCCTTCTTGAGCTATTCCCTTTCAAAGTCTGACACTAAACCTGCCCTGCAGTTCCAAAACAAGCGGCTAGGGTGCCCAAATCTATACCACTTACTTTCGGTCCCACGAGCTATCTACCACTTAAAAATCATGACTACAGCATGTCCAGAACTTGAGATATCAAACCCGGAAGTACCGCTGCAGTACCGTAAGAAATCCCTAGGGGGCCCAAAATCTAATCGTTTTTAGGTGTCATCAAGATCTACCCACATACCAAATATCAATACAATCCATCCAGGCGTTCTCCAGTTATACCGGTGTTCTACACACATACATACATACATACATACATACATACAAACACACGCTACCCAAAATATAACCTTCTTGGCGAAGGTAAAAACTGAAAGAGTATAGGCCAGGGGCTGAAAAATTAGAATTTTAACTGTCTATCAGTTTTCTACATTCCTTATCATTTTAATTCAAAATCATTAACCAGGGGTCGAAATACACATGCTTAACTTGCAATTTGCATGTAATTTTTGAGATTTGCATGTAGAATTATTCTGAACTTGCAATCTTGCATGTTGAATATACCTAGCCTATAATAAGAATACTGAGGAATTAGACACCCAACTCTTAGACAGAACGACATATGGACGTCTTTCTTTTTCCTTCCTTGTTTTTGCTGGTAACTTTCTCTAATGGGATCGTAACCGGTGGTCAGTAGGTGTTATAAATAATCAAAACTTTGCTTTGCTGCAAACTAACATGCTGATTATGTGGACACCTTTCCAAAATTCTTTCTATATTTTTATGCACCGATTTCTGACCGTCAATGGGCAAAACTCTTATCCGTCCTGAGCAGTAAAATTCCGCCAAAGGACGGATTGATGGATGCTGGCTAGAACGTTGCAGTATAGACTAGTTACATTTTGCATGTAAATTTTTAAAATTGCACGTAAAATTTTTGCCAACATGCAATTTTTCATGCAGCAAAAAAAAAGGGCTTTTGATCCCTGCATTAACCATTCCACTCAGACTGTTTTCCTCTTGTTCATTTTTCAATTCATATTGTCATTTGGTTTATCATGAAAATGACATAAAATTATCAATCATTAAAAACTAAATAATCAAAAACATGGTGATACAGTTGTCCCTTGTGAAGGTCACCTATTCAAGGTCACCATGCTGACACAATCATAACAAATACAGCAAATATTAAACAGCTATTGATACAAAAGAAGTAACAATCATTGAAATTAACTGAAAAAAAGGATAAGTTTTTAAGTTGGTAATGATAGAAGATGTGTTTGTAGTAAGATAGTGACACTCACGTTTGGCCCACCTAATTGTATGGAGGTTTTCTTATCATCCTATATTTAATTAGTAGAATTTCATCATCCTATATTTTGAGACCTATTCTGTGTTCTTTCTTTTTTAGTTTATACTTGACCATACAAAGGTAACTAACAGTTTGCTTTTTGCCATGTTAATAAATCTTGACATGAAAGTGTGGTGGTGTAGCGAAGCAAGGCAATATTGTTTACCTTGCACCACTAGCTCCACAATGGTTTGGTCCATCCCCTCATTGTTGAAAGCCTCACACCTGTACACTCCAGCATCTTTAGGCTGTACTTCACGGATGAACAAGTCCCATTTGTCTCTCACCGTCTCACTAAAAACAAGAAATTCAAGACATCATACATGGTTCAAAAATACTTTTATATGACTAGGGTTGCCCAGTGGGTAACCTCAGCTAAAAAGCTAGGTTGTCCATTAACCCTTAAACTGCCAAACCCGGATATATCAGGCACACATATACATGCCCTGTGTGCCACACCCGGATATATCCGGGATAGCGTATTCCCCCGAAGTAGCACCTTTATTCGCGTGTAGCGAACGAACCCCGGAAGTTAGGTACTTCGGCCTTGTTCAGGGGTTTCTTCTTGGAGGTCAGTGGCCAACCCTGGCACTGATAGCATTTTAAAGGGCTGAAACTCTGGCAGTTTAAGGGTTGATATTACAGGTTGCTACAGATTGCTGAAGACTCAACTCAAGCTCCACAAGTGTCAATTACACATCTGGTTATGATGGCAATGTTAATTTCGACTCTCGCTGCGGATAAGGAAACAGATATTATTATATATCCTCTAAACACAAACATCAGAAAATCTCTGACTGGGGAAAAAAGGCATTATGCACACAGGAGATATCTCCTCTTCTCCGTGGTATGTTTCTCCTGCATTTCCCCTGTGCTTTGACTATTGAAGTGGACAAATTGGCTGTGATGTGTTGGCATGATTACATCCATAAGACTTGACCCATTCCGTTTGAGGCATA
>NC_049986.1:5723018-5739869 GCF_000003815.2 Branchiostoma floridae
TCGTCCTTCGTTCCTTTCAACACTTTTTTCGGGGTGGGATAGTTCTGGTCCTCGATCTCTGGAGGGTCTATGAGAGTCAGATGAATAAAAAACGAATTGTTATTAGCAGCTAACTTTAGAGGTATTATATAATGTTCATTATGGGAAAGGGAATTGCACCTACAGGCATTGTGGCCCAAAGTGGCACAACTTTTGTTGCCTGAAACTGGGAATTTTTTTAAACGTTTGTTAACACTTACAATTTGTAAATTGATGCAAATAAATGCAAATGTCTGTAAAGCAACACAAATTATCATAAACTATAACATCTCACCCGGCTTGTTTTCATTGAAACTTGCCTGTCTCTACAGCTTACAGGCAAATTACAGGCAGCATCTGTGCATGTATTCAATGCTTTCTTCATTTTCAAAATTTCTGATTCAGCCAGTGTCACCTGCTACCTAAATTGTATATAATTGTATGTAATGGGACATTTCATCATCTT
Organism: Branchiostoma floridae; assembly: GCF_000003815.2. NCBI lineage: Eukaryota > Metazoa > Chordata > Leptocardii > Amphioxiformes > Branchiostomatidae > Branchiostoma > Branchiostoma floridae. The sequence continues at coordinate 5,723,503 of NC_049986.1, forward strand.
GGACAAAGTACAAAATTGGACACCGAACTGGATTACTTTGCGAGGGGGGTAAAGGAGGCCATCTACATTAGAGCACATCAGCCGACAGTCAACAGAGACGGGGGCCGACATCGTCTGCCAGGCATTTATGATTCGTTACTCGAATCACGTGTCTCTAAGTCACGTGATCAGAGTAACTAAATCGTCACTCCTGAAGAAGGTCGACGGAAGTCCGAATGAAAATTCAAGCAAAGCTAATTTTGGTGTTGTAAGACAGTGGAAAATCTTCAATATGTACTACATCAACACAGATGAGCTTTGAACGCTATACAATGTTTTATTTTAGTGCAGTATTTGCTTTAGACGTCTGTTATAGTGATTCAGTCTGAGTTGTATGGGTTTGTTAAACAGTGAAATTCAGTTAACTACATCTAGTTAACTGTTAGACTGTTAGTTTGAATGATCGAATCAATACAACCAAATCTAGATAGCCACCAAGTTAAGGATACTTTCAAACTTACACAAGACATCCAGATCAGTGCCTGCGTCATCTCTGCCCAGAAGGTTTTCTGCCCTGCACGTGTACCTCCCAAAATCCTCCACCTGAATGGGTTGGACCTCCAGGGTGCCGTCCCGGACAGTGTACCTGGACCCTAACTGCCGCACATCCTCGTTTCTGTACAGCCATGTGTAGGCTGGTGGGGGTGTTCCTGTGGCCTGGCATGCCAACGTCATCCGCTCTCCTTTCCTGACTTCCTGGTCTTCCATGTTAGTGGTTATCCTAGGCTTCACTGTGTGAGAACATGATAAAATACAGTGACTTAAACTTGATCTGAATAACCACTGAAAGGGAATGAGGAAAAATAGCTGTTGACTAGGGACCATGTGTTGTACAATCTCTTGCTGCCAGAGGCTCCTTCATGTTGGGCAGGCTACTAAGAGTGCAATCTACAATCATTTAATTAGACTAAGACTGGAATCATATGTAAAATTGCACACTCAGGGATTTTTTAATGTAGTTTATGGCTGAAAATTTGGCTTCCTGTTGGATATGTATATGGAAAAGATAACTGGTATATTCTGTTTCAATCTGATGTATCTGGCACCTCAATGAAACATTTTTTGATTAAAATATCTACGAAAGATATGACACAGTATGACTGTTAAGAATGAAATCCGGACTGGGACCTGATACCCTGGACCTATACCATACCTATACGGTACCAATACCTGATCATGAAATTTCTGTACTGGTACCCACCCGTATAGTTCAAACATCAGTTCTCCTTTTCAAGTTTTGAAAGGATGAGAAAGTTTGTTAAGGAGTGGTTGGGGAATGTACATCACTGCTAATTGTTAAGGCCAAGGAAAAATTGTTGTATTTCCTGTTTAAGTCCTGAAAAGATTAGGGTTGGTAGTTAGGAATTATCCTTTTGTTGTAATTCTTTCTAGGTTTGCCAAAACTCCAGTGAGACATATTACAATACAGTTCAACAAAATTAAAAGTGCTTTTCAATGTCAAACTTGCATGTTGTGCATAATAAGATACATTTATCCTTCCTTAAATAGGACAAGCAGTGTTTTTACTTCAATAGGAAGCAGGCTGAATAAAAATTCTAACTGGAAGCTATGTGACTCCACTGCCCTCCGCAGTCTAGGGTCGGCAGGCTTTTCTAGGGTTGGTAGGGAAACAGGAAACACAACACTTTTCTCTAGGCCTAAGCATTGTTTATCTTACCATATTTGGAGAGCCATGCATGCTGTAGGTACTTGGTATTCCAGTTGTCAGTGCTGACCTGGCAGGTGTACTTGCCGAGGTCACCTTCCTCCACAGCCAGGATGGTTAGGTCCTGTCAACAAGACAAGTTTGAACAAGCAACCATTAAACATCTGCAGTTTGTAATCTTTCTAAAGATGATGCTCAAGATAATGTCATTACAGCACCCATTCGGTACCATTTCGAGCCCTCCCCTCATATTAAACTGAAAGTACTAAATGGCCTTCCTTCACCCTGTAATATACTATTCTATACCCTCCCCAGTCTTAGTGCTGAAAGACCATCCCCCATCATGTACTATTCTGTACCCTCCCCAGCCTTAGTGCTGAAAGACCTTCCCCCATCATGTACTATCCTGTACCCTCCTCAGAGTTAGTACTGAACCTCCTTGGAAGAACCTTTGCCTGCCCTGTACTATCCTGTACCCTCCCCAGGCTTAGTACTGAAGGTCCTTCCCTACCCTGTACCCTCCCCAGCCTTAGTGCTGAAGGATCTTTCCCTACCCTGTACTATCCTGTACCCTCCCCAGGCTTAGTACTGAAGGTCTTTCCCTACCCTGTACTATCCTGTACCCTCCCCAGCCTTAGTGCTGAAGAACCTTCCCCCACTCTGTACTATCCTGTATTCTGCCCAGCCTTAGTGCTGAAGGACCATCCCCCACCATGTACTATCCTGTACCCTCCCCAGCCTTAGTGCTGAAGGACCTTCCCCTGCAGTATACTATCCTGAGCCACCCCCCCCCCCAGCCTTGGTGCTGAAAGACCTTTCCCCATCATGTACTATCCTGTACACTCCACAGCCTTGGTGCTGAAAGACCTTTCCCCATCATGTACATGTACTATCCTGCACCCCCCAGCTTTGGTGCTGAAAGACCTTTCCCCATCATGTACTATCCTGTACACTCCCCAGCCCTAGTGCCAAAGGTACTTCCCCCATCATGTACCCCCATCGTCTGGACATGTATTCTGTACCCTTCTCACCCATAGTACTGAAATACCTTCCCTCCCTAGATGGAGTACTGAAGGACTGCCCCCCACCCTGTACTATCCTGTACCCTCATTAGCCTTAGTACTGAAGTACTATCCCCCATCTTGTACTATCCTTACCCTCCAGATCCTTAGAACTAGAGGACCTCCCACCAACCTGTACTATCCTTCACCCTCCAAAGTATGTTAATAAAAGACTTCTTTGCATATCATCTGCATATTAAGAAGAGAAAAATTAATCGGCTTAATGAGATTGAGATTGTGGAATTAGTATTCTTTTTGGTGTGAAGTGAAAGATTGTGGACTGTTGACGTACCCTTGTGTCCGGATCCAGCCTGTGTCTGGAGTGATACGGCAGGGGGATATCCCTGCCATTGTGAAAGGCCCACGTGATGCTGATGTGGGTCGAAGCCTCGGCCAGGGCCTCACAGTGGAAGGTGGCTGGTTCACCTGATAATGTTTAAAATTGCAATCAGTTATACGCACATGTGCCACATCTGCTGGTAACGTATATCCGTTGCTTTCATTTTCAAAATCAGTCCATTTATAGGGATATCAAGCCAACAAAAATTTGAAATTGCAGCATTTTCAAAATATTTCACTTTGAAAACACTACCTGTCGACTTGATACCGTGTATTTACAAACAACGGATATAGGTTACTTCACGGATAAAGGTGAACTAGAGTTGCTACTGTAACATAAATTCTTAGGGGCATTTTCAGATTGAAGTTATTTGGACACCAATATGAGGCGGATGCAGCTATTTGAATTTTACTGAAAGATGCACGGAAGGTCACTTAATTTGCACAAACAAACAAACAAACAAACAAACCAAAAACGGTACATGTACCTCCATTTTCAGGGATGAAAAAGGTATAATGAAATGTGGAATACAAAAATTACCACTACTAGTACAGTCAAACCTGCTCAAGACGACCACCTGGAGGACCGGGCAAAGGCGGTCGATTTGGTCAGGTGGTCGGTTAGAAGTGTATCCTTTCACAACATGCCCGATGCATACTTTAAGTGGTTTCCGTTGTGTTAAATGGCAAATAGCAAACGCACGCACGTGCATCCGCTGCCATCTTTATCTTGAATATAACATCGTAATAGTAGTCAAAATACGACACAAACTGGCCAATTTGGCACAAAATCGCGCTAGTTATCATTGAAAATCGATGACACCTCAAGATTTGAAAATGACGCGGTCGTTGTGGGCAGGGATTTGGTCCCAATTTTTGGCGGTCGCGTTGGCCAGGTGGTCGTTGTGAAGAGGTTGATTAATGCTTAAGTCAAAGGGAAAAATTTCAGGACAAAGAAAAATCGGCCGTAATGGCCAAGTGGTCGCTGAGAAGAGGTGGTCGCAGCTGGTTTGATTGTTCATGTACAAAGCATGATGTAGAATTGTGCAACTGTGTTTTAATCATGATTCAGTCTAAAAACAGCACAATTATGTTACTTACCCAGTGCAACCGACTGGTTCACAGGCACAACAACAAAGTAGGCATGGTCTGATTGTAAAAAAAAAACCGGTTAAGATATAGAGTTCTTGGACAAATGTGTTATCCATCAAATAGATGTGCAATTTCAACTACCACATCTAGATAAACAAGTTACCGTTCAAAAGATACCTTGCTTTAAAAATTAGTTAAGACTTTTTGTGAAGACTCATACATGTATATACATGAAACGCTAGACAGTTCAACATTATTTGCGAGGTAATCTATATCCGTTTTACTTACAAACAGGAAATTTAGGGATATCAAGTCGATGGACAGTGGTTCCAAATTGCATTTCTTGCAGTTTGAAACCACTGTCTGTCGACTTGATATCCCTACATACCCTAGTCATGAATACAACGGATAAAGGTTACCCCGAGAATAAAGGTGAACTAGCGTTAGCCTAGAGCTTTATGGTTTGAAAAAGAATAAGAATTGTTCAGGTACATACCGCTCATCAACACTGAAGGGATTGCATTCTTCTCCTGAAAAAGTGCGTAACAATATCTGAGTAATACAAAAACAAACTATCGGGGTAAATGACTGACCTCGAGGCATACATCACTTCAGAACTACAATGTAGATTGATATCAGGAAAAACTGCCTTTTTGGAAAAGAAAAAATTAGGCATTTGAATAAGAGAAAATGACTTACCGGTAGGGGGAGTGGCTCTACAGTAGATGATGTCAGTTGGTAAAGGCCCTTTTTGTATGGGGATATTGTGGCCCTAATTTAAAATAACAGAACAGGCAAGTCAGTGCATGTAAGATATAGTTTTAAGTGTGTGCCCCCCCCCCCCACACACACAGATTTTGCCAAACGTATAGTTAAGAACAGCCTTGTACATAGTTGTTATCATATGCACCTAATACTACAAAGCCTTCAAGTTGATAATATCATACTACTGTATATTTTCCTATATTACTGTAACACAGTTGTATTGCATGACTTTAATGATTTGATTATTTCTTCTCTGTCCACTTGATTTACTAAGTTGATCTAAATCAATTGACCACGTGCAATAATGCGCATGATTTCAGTACACACAGATCTTTCTCACCAAGTAACATTATCTCGATCCTCTCAAAATTCAACTCACCATGCCAAAGTCAAATTTACGCAAAATGATTGATATTGCAATGCGCAATGTTGTTAAATTGGCCACAATGACTCTGTTGGGAACTCAAAATCCTTGTAACATGGCCACAATAGGCTGAATTTCTGTATCTACGGGACCGGAAATCGTGTGGCCGTGGCCGTGTTGGAGAGGTGGCCGCTATAGACTATTTCTTAATGCTTAGGTCAATGGGAAAAATCCAAGGGACCGAGAGAAAGTAACCGCAATGGCCAGGTGGTCGCTATGCAAAGGTGGCCCAGGGCTCGAAATTCATTTCTGGGAATAGGTGCACTGGTGCACCCAACCTAGAAAATTGGGTGCACCAAAATATTTTTGGGTGCACCACATAAAATAAAGTAGAATATCAGAATAACCTAATTGCAAACCTACTAAATTAGTAATTTGAACGGAGCTCTTCAGAAATCGGAAGTACTATGACAGTCATTCTATTATCTTTCTAACATTTAGATGTCAAGAATATGTTGTTTACTTAGTATACAGACATCTCAACATACAAAATGTACATAAGCCTATGAAAATATTTGGGTGCACCCAGTATTTCGAGCCCTGTGGCCGCTAATACAGGTTTGACTGTACTTGTATGGGTGTTGTGACCTTGAAAAGGTGATTTTCACCTCAGAGTCAAGGAATACCTGTTTTACCATACTGCCCCATGGCGTGGAAAAGCATTATAAATAAAAACAACATAAGAGCCCAGACAATCAGTTAATCACTGTGGCTATGTGGTTATTCATGGCTATATGTCGTCACTAGTTTGGCTTTTTATGCGAAGGCTACTTTATGAAACAGTAGGGGGGATACAGTGTGTGCATTTTACATTGCATTATCTGCATGGGGTCTCAGATGATGACAATAATGAAATTTTTTCAGTTCTTAGTGAAAGAGTCCTACGCTTGTAATTATAAAGTATTTGGCTTGATCTCCAACCTTTCATCTAATTTTAAGAAGAGAATAGCAACATACAGAAGATTTTCGAAATGAAACAATTTTTTTTTTAGATTAAGGCCACATCAATTTAATTTCTTGGTTCACGGATTCGCTCGCTCCTATTTTTTGGAAAAAAAAATAAAAATAAAAATTACCACTCAGCAGATTTTCACCATTAATGAAACCATTCACCAGCTTTCTGGTGTAGCAAATTGGCCTTTATATTATAAGCTCCTTAAAGTGTGGGTACAGGTGCTGTTACTGTACAATAATAGTGTTTTTGTACTTTTTTCAAGCTGAAAACTTTTTTTCTTTATGTTTTGGATTAGCCGTTACCTTTACCCCAACCATTTTGCAATTTTTATTTTTATTTTTATTTCGCCCTCTCGCTCCATATTTTTTATGAAAAAATCCGTGAACCAAGAAATTAAATTGGTGTGGCCTAAAAGATCTTGAGGCAACAGAGGCTTAGCTTGCAACCATGGTCTGGAGAATGGGAGGCCATGATCGGCTATGGTAAGGCTTTAGGTCCCATTTCCAAACCGGGGCTTGCCGGGATGTTTGCGGACACGAAAAATAAAGGTGTTCACCAAGGGATATACACAAATTATGCTCATGACTCAACTTTGTTTATAACTAGGTTCTGTGTTTATCATTTTTTTCATTTTTGAGAACTACCCGGCCAGGCCCTGGGTTGGGAATTGGGACTTAAGCCCAAAACATGGTCTGGAGAAGGTCGGGAGGCCATAGCTATCGGGGTCTGGTAATTATGCACTTAAAGCAAGCAGGAATAAAGTGACTTTCACATTTTCCAAAATGCACATATTCTGTAGATCTAATTCTAGAAAAACAAGACACTTCTAGACTGATTATCATAAAGCAGAAGCATGAGTAATCAAATTTTCCTGGAGTCGTTGCTACCATAATTATGAATATTCATACTAGTAGTTCTCTGAAGCCAGACAATTTGTACACGTCAACTGTTGTCTGAAGAAAGAAGAAAGCAAATACAGGAAAACAACAAGAAGAAAGTACAGAGTAGATTTCAAAGGAAACAACAGGGTACCTACTGAATGTATAACTTTTATGGGAAAAAACAGCCAATTTGAATGTGTGCATAAGGCTTAGCTTACATTGTAGATGTGTACATGTGCATGACTGTACATGTAACAAAGTAAGAATTCTATCTTTGATCAGAAAAATCACTTGTGTTGGACATGTGAGGATATTTTTTTCTGTTTTATGAGAACTAAGACTCCGATACCCCACTGACAGAAAATGTACTGGCATTGCTAAGCCTTATTATTTTCACTTTATTTCTTAAAATCTATTTTATTCAGAGTAATACCCCTGAACCACCTGTTTTCAAAAACAACGGATATAGGTTACTGCATGGATAAAGGGGAACTATCGTTAACAGGAATGGTAACTACATGTACATCACCTTTCCAAGATTTCAACCTGGAGACCAGGCAGTAAGGTTTGAGCCACTCACACAAAAAAGGACACAGATAACATCCATTGGCATAATACCGGCAGGTTTACTGCAATTTCTCAAGCAATACTAATTTGGCAAATGATCAGTTTCAGTTTCAGTTTCAGATCAACGCATCATTTTCTCCAGTTACATGTTGCTGTTACAGCTTACCTTTGCCACTTCTTCCATGTATCGTTTATGTCATTTGCCGGTATAAGTATTACTGCCGGTATTATGCCAATGGATGTTACATAATCTATTACAGTAACTGTACTTGGCAATTACCTGGTTAATGGTTCAATTGGCTGATTGAGGAACATTACACAGCTGGGTTGGCACAATGCCACACACCATTTGTTTTGTTATGTGTGTCTGATACTATTTAGCAGAGATTGAAATACGTGTACTTAGGGATGCGTACCTAAACCCACGTTTAGGTACAGGTCCAGATTCGAATCCAGAGGTTTAGGTACAGGTCCGGACCTAATGAGTCCGGACCTAAATGCATGGCATTGAATATTATATCATAATATTATATAATGATATGTTACAACGGCACGAAATGTATTAAAAAGGGTAGAAGCATGTTTGAACCAATAAAAACGTGTTAATTATGGTAGACACATGATGCAACAAAAATTTGACCCTTGTTGTTTTTCCCTCACTGGGGCTCAGAGACTGCTATGGTGATTTCACAGTAATTTTATCTGTCAAAGTGGCCATCTCCTGACCTGTTATCCTGCCTGGCTGGCACTAATTAGATACAGGTCCAGTACGGTACACCAGGGTTCCAGTATTTTTGTATCTGTACCTAATTGATTGTACCGGTACTGTATCGGTACACTGTATCGGTATACATCCCTACGTGTACTGCGTGTGTCATACAAAATTGGTGCTGTGCACCTACGTTTTTTGCTGGGATTAACGAAGGACGAAATGTTCATGTTTATCATGGCATCTAAAACCCACAATGTAATAATTTTTAAAAACCTCTCTAAATTTTTCTACCCATGTTTAAGAAGAGAAAAGAGACTCTGTAGAGTTACATGGAATATAGTGTAACCTCTCTACATATTTACTTGGAATATAGTGTAACCTCTCTACATATTTACTTATGATAGCACATTACACGACGGCTGGCTCTCCTCAAACCCAGTACCTCTACAGCGTTACATCCCATGAAGAGGATGTCCCTAACCAAAGATAACTTACTCATTTTTACCTGTCAGAGTGTAAAGCAGGGTTGTAGCCAGCCTGAAATTATTTTCCGTCCCCTCGATTTGGAATCCTATCAAGCACCCAAGGTGCAAGAGGTTGCACGACATTTCTAGGGGGGGGGGGGGGTTCCAGGCATGTTCCCCTGAAAATTTTGAAATCTAGACCCTCTTAAACCCTATTTCCTGCATTTTGAGGTGTAGATTTTGCTAGTAGACTAAGCTGTTCAATGGCTTCAGTTTTGGTGAAAAAATTACGGGTTTTATCGTATCTTCACATTATCAATTTTTGTCCGTCACAGAGGACGGAATGGGCAAAAATTTTTTCTGTCCCCAGCTTCAAAATTCCGTCAAAGGACGGAGGGACGGGTGCTGGCTACAACTCTGGTGTAGAGTTAGAAATAAAGTACATGTAACTACTGCAGAGTCAGAGGGACCCGGTGTAATAGAATGGTGTTTGGCTGGTCCAAAACCCAAACAGATCTTCTGATATTTCCTAATATTGTGTCCTTAGTGGATATTAAGCATTTTACAAGAATGTGAAATTCCTAACTTCTGAGATACAAAATGTTGATTCGAGGTTTGGGGACAGCCACACCTCAAGCACATAAAAGAATGCAGCAGATTTTCAAAAGGGGTCTGTATTGTCTTGCCTTTGCAATTTCAATAAAATATAAGCGGGGGCCATCCTGTGAGAGGATCAAATTAATACAAATGTACAGTCAAACCTGTCTATAGCGGCCACTCAAGGGACTGGAGAAATATGGCCACTATAGACAGGTGGCCTCTATAGAGAAAATGTTGATCAATTGACCATGAGCAAGCTACACATGATTTCAGTTCCCCCCAATCTTTCTTACCAAGTAACATTGTCTCGATTGGTAAATTCACCGACAAAGACTTGCACTTTAATGCTCATGGCATGCATACCTTCTGCTACTGCCAAAATGACCCTGTCAGGAACTCCAAATCCTCGCAAACTACAATTATTTCAAACTCGGTGCAGGGTGACATAAGGCTGCAGTATGGTTGCAATAGGCAGTGTTTCTGTATCAACGGGACCGGAAATCGTGTGGCTGTGGCCGCGTTGGACAGGTGGCTGCTAAGCCTATTTCTTAATCATTATGAATCCAAGGCACCGACAAAAAGTGGCCACTATGGCCAGGTGGCTGCTATGCAAAGGTGGCCGCTAATACAGGTTTCACTGTACGTCCGAATATGGATCTTGTACACTTCATTACAAACCTGATACGTTACACCAAGTATTTTCCTTATTACAATTACCGGGTATACAATACAAACAAAACTCACATGAAGTTTATTTTTCCGACGTCCCACATTGGAGCCTTCCATGTGAGGGTCAGGGGGAACAGTAGGTTAGGACAGTCCGTTCCCTCCAGAACTTGTGCCTGTAAAAATCGTGCAGAAATAGAGACATACAAGTGTTATAAGTGAAGGAGAGATAGACCTTATAGTGTGCGTACTAGTGAAACTGTTAGCCAATCATCTGTCAGGAGAATGTTGCTCAAATGCATTCTACAATGGTGTTTTTCATGGAAGCGGACAATGACATAGCGACGTTGTAAGCAATATACAAACTAATGAAGAAAGCAGTTCAAATTAAATTTTGCCTGTATGCCTTTGTTTGGACACTCCTATGTTCTGGCACCTGTACGCTCTATGTTCTAACATGTATGTTCTGCCCGTCTGCACATGTGTTCTGACACCTCTAACCTATATACATGTATTCTAACACCCCTATGTTCAGACACCCCTATGTTCTGACACCCCTATGTTCTGATATCCCACGTCTATGTTCAGACACCCCTATGTTCAGACACCCCTATGTTCAGACACTCCTATGTTCTGACACCCCCATGTTCTGACACCCCTATGTTCTGATATCCCACATCTATGTTCTGACACCTCTATGTGTAGACACCCTCAAGCCATATCCCTAACCCTAAGCCTATAACCTTAACCCTAACATATAGAGGTCCCATAACATGGGACACTCATTCTCATTGAAATGTCGAAAATGGCATTTTTTGGTCGAAAAATAAATCGACTTTATTTTCAGTGAAAACTACCTAGTTGTTTAGGGAAATTCCTCTTTTAACCATAGCCAAAAAATGGCAACTTATTATTTTCGGTCCCATTGGTAATACATTACAGGGCAGGTAACAAACGTTACCGGTAACGTTACCGGTAACGTTTGTTACAACAGTAGACTTTACCCTGTTTTCTTCTAAAGGACTTACCTAATTGACTACATCATTTAGGTATATGTGGATATCCCAAGGGACATTTGCAAAGTGGGCAGCTTTTTTACACCAGGTCAAATAGAAAGCTTAGACAGCATCGAACGATGGTAACGTTTGTTACAGTCATTTCTGTACAACATTTTGTTAAGTAAGGTGGGATACAAATAATAGTCAACAACCCTTTCTTGTTTCTTTAGGAAGCCAGAAAAACTCTACAGCGTCACAAAAACGGCCATTTCTAGCCGTAAACGTGGATAATAAAACCGTGGCAATAATCGTACTCGTGGTGGTAACGTTTGTTACAGAATCTGGCGACAGGCATAAACCACCTCACACAGCCTCCAAGATCAGTGACAGGAGCGATCTGACGTGATCTGGCCTTGGTAGCTGGTTTCACCTGCCGAACAACTATTCTGGGAACTGAATTGTTACATTTTTGGCTACTATTTGAATTCTTCGTTTCTTCTCAGGCGACAGCCATTTTTTAGGGTGTGAAATCCTACCCGTGGCTATAATAACCTTCTAAGCCATCAACCAATACGAATGTTGTGGTGCATCTTTTGTAAAACATTACTGGGGTTATGGAAAAATGAAGGAACCAGTGTTTTTGTCTATAATTTGCTCCATATCAAGGCGTAAAGTCAGGAGACAGCATTTCGACATTTAAATGAGAACGAGCCGGGAGCGTTATAATGTACAGTCTAAACACGGGGTGGCCATTCATATAGGGGTGTCACAGCATATGGAACATGTGGGCATTGGAACATACACATTGTAAAGGTGTGGTTGGAACAGATTTCAAAGGACTGTCCCTATCCAATTTAGGACTAACCTAGGCAGTGTTACACAAACCCTGCTGTCCAGGGCTGTAACACAAACCCTGCTGTCCAGGGCTGTGACACAAACTCTGCTGTCCTGGAGGGCTGTAACACAAACTCTGCTGTCCAGGGCTGTAACACAAACCCTGCTGTCCAGGGCTGTAACACTGAAACCCTGCTGTCCAGGGCTGTAACACAAACCCTTCTGTCCAGGTCTGTAACACAAACCCTGCTGTCCAGGGCTATAACACAAACCCTGCTGTCCAGGGCTATAATACAAACTCTGCTGTCCAGGGCTGTAACACAAACCCTGCTGTCCAGGGCTGTAACACAAACCCTGCTGTCCAGGGCTGTAACACAAACTCTGCTGTCTGGTGCTGTAACACAAACCCTGCTGTCCGGGGCTGTAACACAAACCCTGCTGTCCAGGGCTGTAACACAAACTCTGCTGTCTGGGGCTGTAACTGCTGTGGGGCTCTATGAGGCCGGCGAATGTTGGGTGGGCTGCTACATGTGACATTTAATCAGGCTAGGACTCACCCCGGTTCTGCTCATTTCTGTGCAGGTCCTCATGGAGCTGTAGAGCAGTTCCACGAAGGTGCCCACAGGCATGTTCTCCCCATCGATAGCCTTCACACTGACCCTGCTGAAAACAGCGCCATGCCGGTAGCCCTTGTACTCCTCTACACGTCCCCCATCACGGGTGATGTTCACTGGATTCAAACAATTGTAATTATGATAATCTTTATCATACAGTCATGCCTTTTCCTTTATCATACATTCAAACCTGTCTATAGCAGCCACTAAGTGAACGCAATAAGCAGGTGGTCGCTCTGCAAAGGTGGATGTTAAAAAAAATACAGTTTGACTGCACATGCATACAAAGTACTTGTTAGTAATAACTGATTAATTACAATGTATATGAATGATTATACTTTGGGCACCAAAAAAGTATACACAGAATATGGTTTCGAAATACCCGGTTGGCAAGTTGTACCACGCAATCGTATTTGGCTGAGCAAGCGTACGAGTTGCTTCTGCTTTCGTCAAGGTACATGTTTCTCCTCAAACACTTAACCCCTATTTCACGTCCCTCCCAAAATAAAGGACCTGGTGCAGCCCCAACCGAGATGCCCTAATCATATAATTTGAATACCACTTGAGCAACAGGGACAACCCAAAGTGCTGTTTACTGGCCATTTGAAACAGACACGTAAAATGGAATTGTCTTTCAGGCTACAATTTCTTTGTGACAGAACAAAGTGGTGTGTGTGTCTGCAATGTTGAAACTGTCAATTGAATCGAAATACTATAAAATGCAAAAACTTTTGCGGTGGTTTAATGTTTGCTGTTTTTGCGGTGGCCACTTCACCGCAAACATAAAGCCCCCCCGCGAACGTTTTTCTATGGCAGTTAAGAGACTACAGTGCATGGTGCATAACCGTGAAAAGTCCTTTTTTTCTACTCTCCAAGCAGAGGTTAGGCTCCGGCTGTTTTTTTAACGTTTTTTTTAGTCTTTTTATCGGGCTTTCTATTTTTTTTTATATCTTGCTGTGTCAAAACCTAAGTTTGGCTGGCGTACTTCAAGAAAAATGACAAAATAGAAAGCCCGATAAAAACGACTGAAAAAAAAGTTGAAAAACAGCCTGAGCCTAACCTCTGCTTGGAGAGTACTTTTTTTCCGTTACAACAAGATTAAGTCCCTGCAAACTTAAATGCATTTCCAATTAGGGCGGAGACATTGTGCACTCACCGATGTAGGTGTTGTTTGGGAAGTACCCCTGTGTGAGCGTCAGGCCTAGCTGTAGGCTGTAGCCGCCACTTTCACCAGCACACGATGGAGCTATGGCCAAACACAGGCCCAACACGACCAACAGCCATCCACCTGCCATCTAAAATATCACAGAGTACAAAGAAGTAACTTACATTGCTTACATTTTGATGTCTCTCTGACACCTTTGTCAGGTAAGAAGTTATTTGGGTAAAAAATGAGAGGCAAGACAAAGAACTTAGATCTTTTGATGTTACGGCTCTGTTTACTTCCGTGCCAGTTGACAAAGCACTTGGCATTATACTACCTAGACTTCAAAACGACAGCACACTGTCACAACAGTCTACTTTGTCTCCAGTTCATGTCAGGGATACAAAATGTACGTCGATGTAGGTTAGACATCCAGGTAATAAGATACACCAAAAAGTAGTTACTCAAGCAACTGGATATGGTTTTGGAAACGGTCAGACGTTTCAACTGGAATCCACCAGTTTTCGTCAGCGACACTGAAGTGATCTGGAAGAAACAGGTCTTTTATACTCTAACTATGAATGAAGACAATTTCAGATGTCCAATAGGAAACGTTGTAAGACAATTCAGACTGAAGACAATTTGGATTCCAAAGAAAACAAAGGTAAGGCAAAATCAAGCTGAAGACAATACATGTATGAAGACAAAACCATATCCAGTTGCTTGAGTAACTACTTTTTGGTGCATGTCAGGGATCTTTAGAAGGTTTGTGTAGATTGTACATATTTTGAACAATGGTGAATTCTACAAACAAATCCTCGGGCTGCCACGGCCTCCCGTTTCCCCATTTGTCTGTAACATTTTAAATGGAACATTTGTAATGGCTGCATGAGCACTGGTTTACAGTGAAAACCAGACATTGACTGCAGATGGCCCAAACAGAATGCGGGTTCGGTTTGAATTATGTCAGATTGAGCATCATCGAACAACGTTCGAATTCGGCTAGACATGAGAGTTTTGAGCACGAATTTGTTGTACATATACTGCAGATTTATATATCATAGCACATATGCCTATAACATTTCTAGACATATGTTTAGACTAGGGCTGGGTATCGGTACAGCGTACCGGTACAAAACCGGTTTTTCTTATTGGACCGGTACAGAAAAACCGGACCTGAAAAAATTAGGTGGACCGGATGTTGGACCGATTAGAAAATCAACAGCTTATTTTATCAGGCATTCACACGTTTTGGCGCTTGTAGGTGGAAGAAAATAACAAGAGTGAAGTAGAAGTAGAGTTTATAGTAATTTCTACCAAGTTTTACAGCCAATCGCACAGGTGCAGTTAGTGTTGAAGGATTTTAAAACGCCAGTGTAAGTCTAATACTCCACCAAACAGATCTATTTGTAGTGAAATGAACCATTGGTATGAATCATACTGAATCAGGTCCAGGTTCAGGTCCGGACCTGGACCTGATCCTCTGGACCTGAACCGGACCTGGACCTGAATTTTCTGTACCGGTACCCAGCCCTATAGTTTAGACACAATCTGATCAGAAATGTGTCTAGGTTTTGTATTTTCTAATGCTAGTGAAGAAAGGGTGAAACCATCACTGAATACATCTTTGGAAATTCTATTCTTCCAGCAAAAGGATCTTTTAAAAATCTCAAATTGATAACATTGTAAACACTAGGAACAATTGCAAAGGACTCTCAGACATAGTCTGACCAATGGCCGTCCGTTAACAAAAGGCAAAAAAAAATCCTTTTTAATCCCTACAGGCAATAAAGCATTTTCTAACATTGTAAGACAAGATTGATAAATTTTATAAACCATTGCATGGGATATTTGGACTGAATCAGCTGAAAAATGCATCAAATTTGGACAGTTTTTAACGGCAGAAGAAATAAGGGTGTGGCAAGACGATTAGATGAGACAGAAAAATTGCCTTACCTTTCTTCTCCAAGTCTCAGCTTTCTTGTCCATTGGATGAGTCCCCATCTTTCGAACACCTCACCTAGTTGCGATTTGTGCCTCTCAAAACTTAGGGTCGAAAGACGACCACACTTCCCTTAAATCGAGAAAATATCATGGTGCAAGTCCACCACATCCGCAATAGAAAACTATAGGGACGAAAATGACTGCGTCGTTTTGCATACATACGCATGAGATACAGCCAGACAATCAGGGAAATGCCTATTCAAAAGGTGACATCACGACTAGCGCATGATGTTTCGATGTTTATATCAAACTCTGCTACGTTTTGTTTTTCTTTGGAACATGATTAATTTGTGGTATCAGCACGTATCTACCAATCAGAGATGGCTTTACAAAGACCTTTGGTTTTGTTTGAGTCACGATCTCTCAGTAACCCCCCTTTAGGCTTGTCAGCTATAATATTCTGCATATTTAGTAATGGTCGGTTCTACATGTTGTATTCAATTTGTAAATTGTATCATATACTAGACATACATGTAAGTCTGAGGTCTTTGTATGAGTGTGTGTGTTTGTGTATGTGTGTGTAAGATGAGTGTGTGCATATG
>NC_049986.1:5746886-5764076 GCF_000003815.2 Branchiostoma floridae
AGTTTTTGAATACGCAA
Organism: Branchiostoma floridae; assembly: GCF_000003815.2. NCBI lineage: Eukaryota > Metazoa > Chordata > Leptocardii > Amphioxiformes > Branchiostomatidae > Branchiostoma > Branchiostoma floridae. Next base: position 5,746,904 of record NC_049986.1, read on the forward strand.
TGCACAACGGTTTTATTTACCATTTTCTCCTAAGGTAAACAGATCAGAATCTGATGTTAAGACTGATATACACTAGTGCACTAGCGCCTCAGCATACATTATAACCTTACACAAATATGCAGTTGAACAAGAATTTTAAGATGCACAAAAATAATAATTTGGCACCATCAGCTCCAATATGGGTGCACAAAAGTGCACACACTCAGTCACAGTATTTAAAGCTCTGTATAATTTGCTAATCAGGTAACATGATTTAAATCTGCTGTCCTTCATTTAAAAACACTTTATCACTCTATCAGATATCTATCTATCTATCTATATTAAAGTAAGGGGTTGCTATTTTAAGACTAAAACTGCATAATGTTAAGGTTGCTATTTCAAGACATAAACTTAATTCAGTCAGTTTTACAGCACGGTATAAATTTTGTAACAGGCTTCAATGTTGTTTTAGTATATGCATGTATGTATGTAATACATATATGTATGAATAAACAATTCTAAGAAAATATGATTTCCAGAAATAAGACAACTTGTTACATAAAACGAGACATACATGTATACATATAGTGTGAGTGGCTGGGTTAGTGGGAATCTTCACATAAAAGATTTAGTATGTGGGAATATCTACAACAAAGAAAAGATGTTGTTTAGTTATATGCAACTGGCCATGTTATAATGAATTCAATTACAGTCAAACCTGCCCAAGACGACCACCCGGGGGACCGGAAAAAAGCGGTCGATTTGGACAGGTGGTCGCTGAGAAGAGTATCGACTCAAAACATGACCAATGGAAAGTATAAACGGTTTCCATTGTGCTTAATGGCATAAAGCAAGCACACTGCACGCACGCAAAGAAGCGAGGTCTTTAATCTCAAATACAACAGGCACACTGTAAACTGTAAATTTAACCCCAAAATCCGACGAAAACTGGCCGATTTCGGCACAAAATCGTGCTAGTTATCATCAAAAATCGATGAAAACCTCAATTTTGAAAATGATGCGGTCGTTATGGGTCCCAATTTGGGCCGGTCACGGTCGCGTTGGCCAGGTGGTCGTTGAGAAAAGGTCGCTTAATGCTTACGTCAATGGGAAAATAAATCGGGACCGAGAAAAAGTGGTCGAAATGGCCAGGTGGTCGCTGAGAAAAGGTGGTCGCTCGGGCAGGTTTGACTGTATACGGATGACACTGACTCATTCATCAATTTTTGTTTGCTTGAAAAATTTGCCCATACTGTAAATCATACAAAGCAGCAACAAAATGACCATATATATATATATATATATATATATATACAGATACTAATGTCATAAAATGCCAAAGTTAACTCTGAGGTTAAAGAAAAGAGGAACAAAATTGTTAGGTATACTTACTAGTAAACCTTACCCTTAAAGGGACATAATGTAAAAAATAAAGTCACTGTTTTCAGTCATTTTTCTACATTATGAGTTGAGTCTACCTTATTACACTGCACAGCAATATTTACAACGTATGGATACGACTTTGTTGAGCCGTGAGGATGTCTTGAAATATGCGCACTTCCCTCCGCCGCTTGAGTTGTCCGCCATTTTATTCAACTCGCTGGCGAGCCAAAGTGCGCTTTAGAACGCGTTCGGTGGTTCGCTCGAATCATTACTGAAGTTTGTTGAAAGTCCTCGCGAAGCTCCGAAGATCTGCGACCGCAACGGTCGATTCGGAAATCTACGGTCGGCTTACTTCCGGTAGGCTACCCGGAAGTAAGTGAATTTGGTCGCGGCTTACTTTGACGTTGTTAATAAGCACTAGAAATGTGATAAAATGACGCAGATAAGTTAGAAATAAGTTGCAAATGTCAATCTGAATGGCGATTTTCAAGTTCAGAATATTTCAAATTTTGGCGCCATATTTCTACATTATGTCCCTTTAATGTGTTGAGTCATTTGTTCAAACTTCCTGATGATTAGATTTCATACAAAAGGTAAATTGTTTGCCAAAGCATTTTTCCCCACGCTTGCTAAAAATTACTTCTGAGATGATCCTATCTATGTCATCTATATAATGTCATCCATATAATTAAATAAACATGGTCTAAACATGGCCTAAACTAAAGAAAAAAAGCTCTCTCTCCAACATGTGTGGTACATAAAAATAAAATCGAACTAACCACAAATTTACATACTGCTATCACTGTCTTTGTGCTGATAGACAAAAAGGATATCCTCGTCCGTGCCGTAACTCTTTCTTGCGTCTTCAAAACTCTGTTGCGTACAACAGCATAGATCAGTCGCCAATCCGGGATTTCTGTACAAAATTCCTTCTTCGCTGTACCCACAAACAACAATGAAATGTCCCTGGTAGCCAGACTTGTCGGATTTGTCAGGTGTTTTTGCTGTGTTTTTGTCTTTTTCTGGGCTCCCTTGTTTGGGAGATGTCTCTTCCGATGTTTGGCTATGCTCCGATTTAATGTTATTTTGATCTGCAGAATCACCAGCTGAAATTTGTGCATCTGCGTCTTGGTATACGTCTGGTAGTCTTTCTTCTTCAAGTACATTTGCATCTTCTTTCCTGTCTTGAGAGCCAGGAATATTCTTGCCACTTCTTTTCTCTTTCTCGTTTACTTCAGAATCAGAGGCCACAGAAACTTCTTCTTCATCTAAACCTTCAGATAAACAAGACCACAGCATGTGACAAGGCCAGCAAGAGCAAGCCTTGTTCTCGTTGCACCAAACGCAGTGTAGTTTAGAGGAGTCAACCAACACGATGGCTACGTTTCCTTCCGATAGATGATGCCGTATATGCTGTACGGTTACGGCCTTTTCCTCAGTGCGTATTCCCAAGGACGCGGCGTTGGTAAATAGGTGGTTAACTCTCTGTTTGTCTTTATCAAAGTGGTCCAGATAGTAGCTCTCTTGTTGGTACCCGTTGTCGACGCCAAGAGTTAGTGTGCAAAGTAGATGGGGGACGTTAAAGTGAGCCATGATCCGAGCGAGGTCCACGGTCCACACGCTACAACCAAAGTCCATCTTCTCATAGAGGGCGCGGAAACTGTCGACGGACGGTGGGGAGGTTAACACGTGTCGGAGGACCATCTGGGTACAGGCCAGTCCGCAATCCCACTCCCAGCGCTGCTGTATGTGCGGGACGTTTACGAGAGCGTATTCTTGTTGTGTTCTTGCTGCGTGTTGGCTTCCTTCTTGGTGAGGAATGTTGTTGGAAGAAGGACTACCGTTGGTTGGGGGAGGTGCACTGGAGGGAGGTTCCTTGTTGGTATGACAATTTTCATCTTCGCTTTTCTCAGTTGGTTCTTTAACACCATTATTGGTATTCAGTTCATCCATGGTAAAATTTACCACAAGAAAATGCCAAGTAGTAAGTCAGGCATCAAAAATGGTATGATGTTAAACTCCAAACCACTCTACCTTGCTGTTGGCACACAGCAGATATTGGGAATTGCTCTGTAAAAGAACATACAGACATAACATTAGTGTTAATAAAATCTGAGTCGGTACAAAGACTTGTTGTTACATTTCAAAAAGTCAACAACAAAAACAACAGAGAAAATGGACTTAGTATATAGGGCCTAGGAAAAAAATGTTGTGTTTCCTGTTTCAGCTATGAAAAAATTAGGGTCGGTAGGTAGGAATTATCTTCTTTTTTTTCTTGTAATTTTTTTTAGGTTGGCCAAAACTCTAGTAATACATATTACAATACAGTCGAACAAAGTAAACTGAAGTGCATGAGGACACTTCTCTTTTAATGTCAAACTTTAATTTTGAGCACAATAGATACATTTATCCTTCATTAGATAGGACAAGCAGTGTTTTTGCTTCAATAGGAAGCAGACTGAATAAAAATTCTAACTGGAAACTGTGACTCCTCTGCCCACCCCAAAAAAAAGTCTAGGGTCGGCAGGTTTTTCTAGGGTAGGTAGGGAAACAGGAAACACAACATTTTTTTTCCTAGGCCTAGACAATTCATGATAATAATGTACAGTTACCCTTTAGAATGGGGCCTCGAGTGCTGAAGCTGCCTCGAGTGCTGACGCCGGCTCAGCACTGGACTTCCAGTGCTGACGACCACTTCAGCACTGGTGTTCCAGTGCTGACAGAGGAGACCGTTACTTTTGTACATTTGCTTTAGAAAGGTATACTCATATCAATGATTTTGTTCTGAGGGTTCTTTTGCTGATTTTTGGTAGGCGCCGGAGGGTTAGGGCAAACATTTTTGTCCAAGGAAATGTTGGAAATTCAGCCCTCTGAAAAGTGATTTCCTGTATTTTTTCGAGAGGATTTCAAAACATGAAAACATAACTCATTGGAAAACAAAGACGTTTATTTTAAGACAAGAAGCATGCCTACGTGACCAAATCCAAATCAAGTGCTAACAAAAGTCCAGCAAGTTTGACTATGGACTAGAACTCAAGAAAGACTGCCCCCCTCCCACAAATTTTGCCGTCGCCCCCCTCCCCCCTTTTCTCCCAAATCGGGCTGCTGTTTCATTATCTAAACCAAAACCATCACAGTAGAGAAACAGGTTCATCAAGAATGACATCATAACACCAGGAACGTGATACGTTGTTACTTACGCTAAACTTCTAGTGAACCTCTAGTGAAAATTATGTTACACATGTCCCGACAGTCGACAGCAACTTCCAGCCAGTGTGATCTGTTTCTAACTGCAGTACTACTCTATTTCGCTACGCGTCTCTAATGAACGGTCCATTTTTTTGGAAGTAAACATTTGCGGGCAACGGCCAAATATTTCCTTCCCTAAGAGTGCCCAAAACTATTGTTAAACTTATAGTAGCTTTACTCATACTTTCATCTGAAACAAAAAGAACGTCTCAACCCAACAATGCTCCGTTCCAGAACAACTTTTTTCGATCGTTCGAACCTGACAACGGTTCTACAAACATGTAAACAGTGTAGAAACACTCTCGTGGAGACCAGACGTGTTTTCGATCGGCTCCCGGCTTTCGTGACGTTTTCACGCTAAAATCGCAAATCACAAGTGTTGGAGTGTGGAAAATGCGTGTTATAGGACAACAGACGGTGTACAGCGCTCAGTGGGGGAAAGATACCGTCATGTCGGGGAAAGGTTTGACCAAACAGACACTGTATCTTCACAGAGAAGAGCGAGAGCAGAACGGAGTACAGTCGGGTGAGTAACTTCACCGCGTTGTGTCAGATCGTCTCTAATATACAATTAGTACAAGTATACACCATATAAAGATTCGTATACTTACGTCAATCCTCATACGGCAATGGTTGTGATTCTAATGGTGGTTTTATCAAAGTAGGCTCGTCACTGACTAACTCAGGGACTGCATTCGAATTCCTCAACAAAAAAGTCAATCGCCCGATTTTACGTACATTTACAATCTTAAACGGCTAAAACATCATGTCTCCATGTATTTTGTGGTTTTTGTAACTACCCACAGAGGTTAGATTGTACACTGGATGAAACTATCACTGAAATTGATAAAGGCGTAGATTTTGCACAGTGAAATGTATTGTAGATGAATAAAAACCTTTCGATCGTTCAGATCAGATATTTCACATCTGATCATGCCTGTCCGACCGTTGATTAAACACCGACATAACGTAGAAATGGATGATCTACATTTTGTATTCTCGTTATTTAATGTTGAAGAAATTCGTTTCATATCGCGGATTCTAACGTGTGATATTTTTCTGCTAGGAACAGATCCGCAAGTATCTCTGCCACAACCCAGAGAGCACGCCGGAACCCTTCAAACTCCCGCTTACGACAAGGTAAAGTCACTAACAGTTTCAACTAGCTTGGTAGACATGATAAGGTATCGTGAGCTCACAGTTATCTCTACGGTGCCGAGAGGGTTATCCACCCGGCCAATTCATAAGCGCAGCCGGGGAAATTTTACGGGGTTGTTTTCAGTTACATCCCTGGGCCACAGGCACGGCGATAACAGAAAAGGCTACAACTTGCCTCGTAACCATTTCATCAAAGTCCGAAATATGGTTGTCTTACCGGCACCAGTCTCGAAGTATTGGCTTTATCTGTCAGCAGTTCTTTTTTTCTGATTACAGCCGTGAGTTAGATAACTGTATCCCTCCCGTAAATATCACCGATGCGCGCTTACTACATGGGCGGGTGGGGAACAATTACAATACCGATGAGCTCACGGGCAGCTCCCGATGGTATTTCATTACAGGCGATCCTCAACGGAAATCGCCAAAACGGAACTTTGTTGACACGTACATGATCAAGTGTGAACATATAAACACTGACTTTAGCTATATAACTGTCTCGTGTTCCATATCACAAAGTGTCGGCGAAAAAAGGATACTATCATAATGTTATATACTGAAGATGAAAAATGACTATCATTACCAAATATTACGGAGATAATGTGTCATGTGTTAAAAGTTTCTATTCACGTCAGTATCATAGGCAGGTACCGGTGTGTTTACCTGTGTGTGAATAACTTAGTTGTACAATAAAAGGGGTTGGTTTCTCCTCATGGATGGCTGTTCAGCACCAGGAAAAGGGGCTACATTTACGCCGTAAACACATATTAACTTGCATAACTTGAACATATTTCCACTGACTTGAACTATAGTATAACGGTTTCGTTTATCTATGTCACAAAAAAGCAACGTTTAGTCAATATACATACTATGACTCATTGACTGTACAAAGATAATTGGAGATATGAATGTCGTTGCCAACATTTATTGACGTAATATGATACTAGAAAGGCCGACATTTGCTTAAGAGCAAATACAGCATATTTCAGCCATACCCCTTCCCACGCAACATTGGACTGTTCCAAATCACCCCTGCGCAAAAATGGAACATCCTCTTAACAGTACATTATCCCCCAAAGTGGACTGGTATTGTGAATTGATTCCAGGTAAAAACAGAGCTTGCTTCTATTTTTCAGAAAATGACAATAATCACACCTTCCATTCAGAAAATTTTCATCATGACTGAAAATTGTTGAATGACTTCATGTAATGTCATTAACAATTTTCAGTACGATAACTAGGTGTAAGTTTAAAAAAGTATAAGCTCCTTGTGATGTGGGTACATTTATTATTGCAGTGAACTTTTTTTTATTCAAGTAGGGCATACGATTTAATAATTATCAAGCAGGTGGAGGTACTGTAGGAGCGTTTGTTTTCTTCAAGCTGTAAAACTGTTAAACTGTTTTACTTTGTATGCAATCAGCCATCGAGCCTATTCTTATTTTAGTTTAACAACTTCCTGCCAGACCCGGAAGATACGATTGAACCTTGTTCGAGGATTTATTTTCGTCTGTCTGGTCAGTCTGTTCATACCCTCGAGGCTGGCGCTGAGAGTGTTTTATTGGGCTGAAACTCTGGCAGTTTAAAGTTACTTACAATTTAAATGTTCAAATTTTATGTCAAACAACAACAGCACTAGGAAATGTGGCCACTATAGACAGGTGGTCACTATAGAGAAAATGCTGATCTATTGACTAGGAGCCATACGTTACACATGATCATTAATCATATAAACATTGCACAGGTAAGCCAATTGTTTAGATGTACAATTAAGTTCAAATAATTCTGAAGAGAAATATTGATGAGAAAATAATCATTCTCGCCACTGTCTAACTTATAATTACGTATCAAAACTAAACGCAGATTTTCTAACTAACGCACCTTTCGCCGACTTCATCAAAGGACCGCCGGCTATCAATCAAACACGGCTGTTGATTAGACTTAGAGTTTCAAACAGCCATGTGCTGTGTGCCAGTTGACAGCGAACTTCATGCTACGTGATGTTTTACATTGCTTGGACCTTCTTTCCTACAGCGGTGCTTCTACAAAATATTTAGACTGTAACACTGAGTCCCACATGTTTTATAGAATAGAATTTGACGCAGAACAGCGTTTTTTGCTGGGTATTTTTCTTGAAACATGTTCGTGGGAATATCAGCGAGGCGGCGACGTAGGGATATCAGACCGTCAACAAAAGTCGCACGGCGGCTAACGGCGCATCGAAGATACTAGCGCTATAAATAAGCGCTTCAACTAAGGATGGCAACCCGTACAATATTTTTGTATACTGTTGAGCTAAGTAAAGTTTTTTGTTTATGAGGTTTTAGTTGTCTTTGAAGCTTTGACCCGAAATATTTTAAAGTCAAACTGCTGAAGAGAAGTAAGTGACTGCTACGATTATCGTAGATATGGCCCTAAAAAAACTGATAAAAGAAGCCTTCTCAATAGTCTAAAATGCAAGAGCTTCCGGGGGGGCTTCGCCCACCTGGGTCCCCCCCCCCCCACAGTGGCCCTGCCCCTGGACCCCGCCAGGGACATTCGGCGGCCCCCGGACCCCTGTCCGACGCTTTGAAAAAATCCTGGCGAGAAGTCTGTACGGCCTGAGTCTTCAAGTTAACGTATTGTGTGGTCCCGCTTATGAATATTAATTAGCCTTCGCTTTCCTCTTCGCTGATTGGCTGAACCATTAATTGAATTAACTCTTCCTGCCGGCTAGACGCAGGTGCAGATGTCGGCTCTGTGGGGTGAACGTCCGAAAGATCATGGCATGGAGAACGAAAGAAAACCAATTTCCCCTAAAAAAAGTGCTGTAATTAAGCCTTTTACAGTACTTTAAGCCAAAAATTTTACTTGGATCATTTTACCAACTATCTTATGCCTATCTATACCAAATGTTACTCATACCAGGGTACCGTTATAAGACCGTCAACAACAGTCGCACGGAGCTAACAGCGCAGCGAAAATACCATCGCTAGCGTTTCAACTTCGGATAACAAGTTATAAGTACTGTTGAACTCAGTAACGTTAAAGTTTGTTTTTAGTTGCCTTTGACGGTTTGACCTGAAATAGTGTTACGCTAAACTCCTGAAGAGAAGTTAAGTGACTGCTGCGATTATCATAGATATGCCCCTAAGAACTGATACTATATAAAGCCTTCTGAATAGTGTAAAATGCGAGAGCCTTAGGCGGGCTTCGCTCCCCCTGGCGGGAACACTGCTATATACGGGATCATGAGGCCCCGCTTATGAATATTAATTAGCCTTTGGCCTCCTCTTCGCTGATTGGCTAGGTCTTTGATTCAATCAACTCTCCGGCTGACGCGCACAGGTGTGGCTCTGTGCGGGGTCACGGAAGGTCACGTCAGGAGGCCAAAAGAAAAATTTCCCCTCAGAAAAGTGCCAAAATTAATCATTTTAAAGTTGTTTATGTCAAAAATTTGACTTGAATCTTGTTACCAAGTATCTAATGCCTATCTATACCAAATTTCAGGTCATTTAATTGTAATACCAGGGTACAGGAGCCAAAAGTGTCCTTTTTTGGTCAAAAATTGGCCAAAAATCGCAAAAATAAGCCTTTTGTTGCACTGTACACCAAAAGTGTTATTGAATTTATATGAAGGTATTATCAAGGCACATCTGTGTCAAATTTCAGCTCATTCGGTTGCAATACCAAGGTACAGGAGCCAAAAGTGTCCTTTTTTGGTCAAAAATTGGTCAAAAAATCGCAAAAATAAGCATTTTGTTGTACTATACACCAAAAGTGTTATCGAATTTATATGGGGGCATTATCAAGGCACATCTCTGTCAAATTTTAGCTCATTTGGTTGTAATACCAGGGTACAGGGGTCAAAATATACAGTTTTGGTCTAAAATTGACCAAAAAAATCTCAATAAAATCATTTTAGAGGCAGATATGAAAAAACTGAGAAAAAAGCATCAAGGTATTGGCCCATTCTACCCCTGTGCCAAATTTCAGGTCATTCGGTCCAGGAACGGCGGAGATGAATCACTTTGAAGATTTGACAGGAGAAAGAAGAAAGAAACATTACGAATACAATATATTTCACCATACTATGTATGGCTGAAATATAATAACGTGCATGTTTGTAAATCTACTAATCAGAACCTAGGCAGGTGTATTTACCCGTGTTTGAATGACAAAAGTGTACAATGCAATGTTTTCCTCTGTGCATGGATGGCTGTTCAGCACCAGGGAAAGGGGCTGTATTTACGCCATAAACCCATTATAGCTTGCATTGTATACATGTACTTAATTCTTGTGACAGGCAGCGTTCTTACGTTGCCTTGTCCCTCCCCACAGAACGCTGTACCGAAGCCTACACGGGCCACATGTACAGACCACAGTGAGCGGAACAGAGCCCCGTCCCCTCATCTGTGGAGTGACGCGGACTCCGAGGGCTCCTCAGACGACGAGCGGTGTCCCAGCCGAGGCAGACAGCGTCTCAAGACGTCACGCCGCCACAAGACGTTCTTACGTGAAACGTCTTCGTCTTCTCCGGGAGATCACGGAGTCTCCGCTGTCCAGTCGTCCCGTCGGGAGAAAAGACGGCGGTCTCCTCCTCACGGCGTGGTCAAACAGCGCCGCCTAGCGTCTTCTGTACACCCTGCAGGTAAGAGCGTCCTTCATGTAGATCATAAGATGAAGTGCACATATCGGATATCATGGCATGTTAATGATAGACATATCTTTTTATCTCGAGGAAAAATAGATGTCTTGTTTTAGGTGTACGTTTTAGTGTGTTTGTTTGTCTGTCTGTCTGTCCTCTCCCCCTCTGTGTGTTTGTATTTGTGTGTGTGTGTGTCTGTGTGTTTGTGTGTGTGTGTGTGTGTGTGTCTGTGTGTGTCTGTGTGTGTGTATGTGTGCATGTCTGGTTGTGTTTCCGAATATTTATGGTCACCATAACATTAGAACCTCTGGATGGATGGAAATGGTATTTAATATGTGAATAAGGGTTGGGAAGAAAAAGGCTATTAATAAATGTTCATTTTTGGGCCCCTGGTGTGTGACTTTGCTACTGCAGCAGAACTTTCGGTTTTTGTATCTTTTGTCCTGGACATGGTCTGGTTCAGTTATGTAGAACTTTAGACATATGGGATGCATTGGAAAATCGATATTGTCATACGTTTTCATTATTATTGAGAACCAGACTTATATAACGGTCATCGTGGCGATCTGTATGTATCTATTACCTCGATGGGCAAAAATAATAATCCATTTATTCATCATACCAAGGAGGTTAATTCTTTTAACCTCCTTGATCATACAGGGACGTCTATGGACAAACCCACAGTCGATGTGAAGCCCAGCACAGCTGCAGCTGCGGAGACAGGTTCTGTCATAGTCGAGGGTTCGGCTAAGAAGACCAGCGACCCTACAAGAGGCTTGGTGTCGTACCGACCTGAACCGACAGAGAGCGCTGCTGCACGCCAGATGCTGAAGGCACACCGAACCATCCAGGCTTCCCGCCTGAATTCTGAACATGCTACTGGTTCCCAACAGGTATAAATTACCTTATGAAAACTGGAGGAATTGTTTTATGAGTTTGAGTCTGTCTGTGCATCAAGATAGTTCTAGTCAGCATAACATAGAATTTCTGGACTTATTTTGAGGAAGATATTTGCTGTAACTTACAGCATGAAAGTTTAATATGATAACGAATTCGGCTTTGGAAAGGCACGTAAAAAGGGGGACCCGTGCTCGAGGCGCCTCGAGCCCGTAAATCAGCATGATTACTCAAAACAGTGGGTACCTACTGGCTGCAAATAAGACACCAGATGTATTATAACGTCAGCAAAAAAAATCCATACGACGACTGCCATAGCTATAGCTTACGATTGTGTTGAACTCACTCATAGATAACACTCGTTCCGACTGTGTTTGTTTTCTCATCTTCACTACATCTACATTTTCCACAGGAACACCGATCAGTACCACCGTCTGTCCCATCAGCTGGTCAACACAAACACCATGCTGCGAGGGCACGCCCTTGTCATGACGGCGGGAGTGTACGCCCAGGTTACTCGGAGACTTGTTCTACGAGGGTACGTCCTGGGTACGGCACTGGTCCTGTGAGGGTACGCTCTGGGTACGACAGTTGTCCTGTGAGAGTACGCCCTGGGTACGGCAGTGGTTCGGTAAGGGTTCGCCCTGGTCATGACGGCATCTGGAGCGGCCATGATGAAGGTTTCTGGCACCAGCCGGCATATCGGATCAACGCCGTGCTGTTTCCCGGTAGCCAACAGGTGAGACAACTCTACATAAAGAGCATCCCTTCATAATCTATATATCTTAAGCATACTGTGGCCCACAAGGACATATTTGATCGTCTGCTTGTAGAACAAATAATTTGCGCCATTATAGGCGAATATGTGTTCTCTCTAGTTAGACGACAAAATTAGTTTGCGTAACTTTGACGGCGAATTGTCCTTGTGGGCCATCGTGATTGTTTTTGCTGATGAAGTTGCTCTCAAACTGATAGCCCGTGTTTCAGTTTCTCTCTCAGCCATGGGCTGATTGGTCCCCTAATGAATCAAATCGAGCTACTCTAAAAGACTTTTAAACGCTATTTTTAACATTTTTACAATAGGTCCAGACTGCTCAGTCGCGCCCTCCAGCGGTGAAGATGGATACTGCAGCATCCCATGATGCACCAAAAGCTGTCCGGACGGCCAGCCAGGGTGACTCTCGTTGCCATGGTAACGGCTACAAGGACAAGTCGACATCTCGACCAAACCAGCTTTTATCCAGTGACGTCAAACAGGTAGGGATATTAGTCAAACCAACTCCTAACATTTTCAATTGCAACATTTTTTCATACAACATATTGTTGTTATCTCATAACTCTAATACTACGTTTTGCACACATAGAAAGTGATAGTTTCTTAGTCCATAAATTCTTATATTTTTCCCGCCAGACGATCCCGTCATGTGATCCACGGACGGAGAAGAGTGGTCAGCCAATCAGGACCGCACAATCTTCCACAAGGCCTGATGGGAAACATCCCAACATGCATATGGGTGGTCACGGTGACAAAAGGATGACGTCACAACGTCCAACACTGACGTCACGACCTACACCATTGGAGGTTCTACAGGTCAGGTTCTAATAACTCATCTTATTTTTTTTGGCCACGCCTCAGGGGTGGTTGTGATATCATACAGCGGAGTACTGCTTGGTAGTTTCTTAAGTCGACAGCATTGTGGCATGATATCAGGCGGAGTCGATAACTGCGGAACTTCGTTGTTATATTTCTTTACGGAATGTCACAAACCCTCAAAAAGACAGCGTTCCTTTGAATGAAACATTTTCTTAGGAATTACAACACTTACTTGCAGATGACCTATGTAACATATTATAAACTTTTTTTACAGAAAGTCAGAGCCTCAAAGATGACCGCACCCAAAGTCAGTAACGTTACCAACCTGACATCCACACAGCGCCCTGCCCCTACGTCACGACCTACACCCTTAGAGGTTCTACAGGTCAGATTCTTCAAATGACTGACGTTATGGCGTTTTTTGGCCACACCTCAGGGTTGGATCCATGATATCTCATTAGACGGTACTGCTTTTGTTTCCTTATTCGACATGCTCTGTCAAAAAGGAGATAACATTCAGCATGATATTCGACAATTTGCTGCATTTTAAAATTGCTGTCTTTCGTGGCTATATTTGCTCACGGAATACTATAAGCGAGTTAATTTTAATTCGAATGAAACATTTTTTGCGGATTTAAAACCGCTATGCACATATATATCATATTGGGAACTTTTTTCTATACAGAAAGTCAGAGCCTCAAAGATGGCCACACCCAAAGCCAGTAACGTCACCAACACCGAGACATCCACACGTCAGCACTCTTGGTGGTCCAGCGACTCAGAGTCCGAGTCTGATGACGAGTCGTGTTGGTGTCTGGAGTGCTTCAAATGTCGCATCATGGGAACTGTTGTTCCTCACGAGGACAAGTTCGCTGTGACACAACAGGGCGTTGACAAGAAGACGTTTGAACAGGCACGTGACAGTGTCGGTAGTTCCCCCAGTCTTCAGTACGTCAATGCCAATGACAGCTCACGCCATGGTGACAATAGAACTGAGAGTTCCAAACGTGTCCGTTGCAGCTTGGAGTCAACTTCAGACAGATGTAAACGTGTCAAGCTGTCGGGACAGAGCAGTGAGATGACGTCACACACCAGCTGTGAGATGACGTCACGTGCCAGCTGTCCGTCCAACAGCCATGACGTCACGTATAACCTCGGACATGGAGGTTGAGGACATTTGCAAGGATCCTACAGACGCGCATGCGCACAGACGACAGAACGGCGTGTTTCTGCGAACAGATGTCTTGCATGAGAAAGAAAATTGTTTGAAAAGCACTTTGTTAATCTCTAGGAATTATGGCTTTTTTTGGCTATTAGACGAGCAATACGTAATAGTTACTATCTGAATCTTAAAATCTCTAGAATCATTGAACATAAAAAATAGGAAACAAAAGTGTTTCTGTGTGTGTGACAAAATCTCGAGAGTATTGTATACTTTTAATTACTGTCTTGTACTGGACAGAACTATTCACTTCATGGGTAGTACGGTCTCAAAAATCTTCACAAGCGACCAGTTTCTCGACCAGTTTCTCGGCTACAAGCACATGCAAGCTGTATACTGGATAAAGACTTGGAGCACGTGAGCTGATACTATAAATATCGATGTCGACATGATGCTGACAATTAAATGAAGCTATCAAAATTATTACAAGCACGGACGCCTGTCTACATGTTTGTCTGCATGCAAGGTATTCGCTATAAATAATGCTGTCGTACGCAATACAACGTGCTAGAATTGATTTTATATACAAGGTACAAATATAGCAACTAAAGGTAGCATTGTGGACCACATAGGGCGAAGTGGATTTGGGTGGTGGGATACATTCAATATGAATGCCGGTAGAGGCTCGTGGCTAACTTTTGGTCCTGGGACTGCTGTCCATGGTATAATCATACCACGATCTCTATCTAGATTATCTCGAAGTACAGCTTCAGTTTCAAACTGAAGATTGTAATTTTGCCAGGAGTATTACGTGGTTAAGGACCCCAAAGTGAAAAGATTCGACGCTTTAAAACTTATAGTACCTAGGATTTACAAGAAATGTAAAAAGATAGAATATGTTTGAGTTCAGGTTACAGTGTAACGCTAGTTCACCTTTATCCGCGGGGTGACCTATATCCGTTTAGGAGTATTAAGTCTGATGACCGTGGTTTCAAATTTGCAATGTTTTCAAAATGTTCCGATTTGAGACCACCTTTCGTGACTTCACATCCCTAAATTCGTTATATTACAAACAACGGATATAGGTTACCCTCGGATAAAGGTGAACTAGCGGAACATAAAAATGAGCCAAAAGTTCCAGACTCGTTATTTGTTTAAACCCAGTTTTAGAAACCGCTCAGCGGATGTCATGTTAGCTGCAGCCGTAGTTGGTGGTAACAGTATTCAATCGCAAAGGTACACAAATCTAGCAAAACACTTAAATCCAACTCAATGCATACACTCATAGAACTAACGTTTCCCTTTGTTATTCATCACAGTTTCCGCATCGCTATTTAAACGTGCACACACTAATCTCTCATTTTTTTTTCAAATTCTGTTGCGCACTACTTTATACTTGAATTATTATTGTTTGGGGTCTCGGATACATACTGTGTTCTGCGCCCTTAATCCAATCGGGTTAAACTAAATTTATATTCTAGTTGGAGGGGTTCACTTGTTTCCTAGGCAAATGGCATTGGAGATTATAGACCGCTTAAGCATGATTTCTTTCTAAATTGGCTCACAGAGAAAACTTTATAATTATCGTCCTGCTTTATTGAACAACATTTAAACAGAGCCGTGATATCTACAATAACGCAGACAATGCATACCCACCCCTGTGACCAAGTGGACAGCACCTGAAACTTATCCACCCACATATTCAGCTAGAATAACTCTTTGTGAACACATCACACGGTCTCTTTTGACCTCTGCGTTCCAAGGAAGAAGACACGCCAGTACAACTCTCCGGTAAGTACATGTTTTAACTACATGTTTTAACTGCAACCTGGATGACTAAACTGCACAAACGTATCTCCGGTAAGTCCTTCAAGATGTATTGTCTACCTTACGCATTATATTAAAGCCAGGGTTTCCACAAGGACGAAGATTTTTAAAAAATCACCATAATGACTTCGCGCGCGTAATAGGCTAAAAGTAATGTAAACTAGACAGGCAGCATTTGCAGGCAAATGCGGCATTTGTCACCAATCAAGCCGTGTGAAAGAATGCACTCTTCTGGTTGCAATTCTAGTTAAAATGGACATGTCCGAAAACGCTTCCACTCTCACAGCGACACCCATAAGTCAAGTGGAGCAGTCGAGAAACACTTCCACTCAGAAGGGACTCCTGTTAATCACCCTGTAGTACAAACATGCATGTAATTTTAAGTACATCCCAGAATGGACTGTTCCAGGACACCTCATGTAAAATTTCCCAGTCCTGTGGTATGGGTGAAACATGACAGGGTGTGGTCGCCAGAGAAGTCATTATGTACACCATGTGAGTTTACCTCCATGTGTGGGAATATCGTGTGGAAGATAAACACAAATTATCCATCGTGTTCTGTATACAACGGTTTCTTTAGTAGTTCTATTTCAATAGCAAACGAAAAGATACGTGGTCTGTTTTTGTACACGGTGAACAGAGCTTTTTAATGTTGTATAAAGGGGCACCACATGCGCTTCAAGCGAAGTTACTTTTTTCCCTATATGTTATTAATGATATCTCGAGAGAAGCTCATACTAGCCTGTGAGTGCTCTGAAGAGGAGGGTTTGGGGATTTGTTTTGACATGCAATATGCTTTTTCACACGACAGATATGACAAAACGAAAACAAGGAAAAGAAAGAAACAAAATATATTTATTTAACCATCCCTCGATTAGCTATTTTTCTCCAAAACAAAATTTTCAAAATGATTAATGTGATAACTTGTGTTGTGCGTACGTCTTTTGGAGCATCGTATATACATATAGCAAGCCCGTAGTCTTGCCTATCTCCGTCAAAATAGTTCGAACTATGTATCTGCGTTGCTTTATCATGAATGATTGAAATAATGCCAATAGCTCCGTTCAAGTGTTCAACAACTTTGCATTATATTCCCAAATATTGTATTTCCCTGACAGTTCTAGAAATACTACCAAAGATGGCAACAACAGCTGAGATCGCCATTCCAAAGTCTGCAGAAGACATCTCCCCCTCCTGGGTGCAGTTGGTACTGCAGAAGGATCTCCCAGGCATCATCATTACGGACGTCGATGTCAAAGGATCCATCAAACCAAGGCGAGGGGTTCATGAGCGACATCAT